>NC_142204.1:48602393-48604893 GCF_049639895.1 Pseudopodoces humilis | reverse complement strand
GAAAAAGTGTCTCTCTCACTCTCATCATTCTTATCCTGTAATGAACAGTACTAAGAAAGCTAAAATTAAAATCTTAAAGAATGTAGCTCTGCTCAATTAGAGAAATTCACAGTCTTGAAAACAATTTCCTACGTGGAAGAAAATCCAACAAGCAATAACCTAAACCCCTAGATATTTCTGTAAATTTGGCAAAATAAAATTCTGTCTCAATTCCTAAGTGTGACTTTCATAAAATAAGACTGACAACATTTGGTAAGCATTTGCAATAATACTAAATACACTCAATATGCGCTATGAAGTTTGATACATTTTAAACAGAAAAATTTAACAACAAATTTCAAATGTATTTAATTCAAGCAAGCACTCTGTAATACTGAGGCCACTTCACTTTACAATATTTCAGATGAATAGCTTTGCTGAGGACTGTATTTTATGAAGGTAAGGCGTCTAGAATAACAGTTCAAATATTTAGATATAAATAATATAGGCAAAAAAGGTGTCTAGAAATCTATTTGTGTATATTTTTCCTTCTTGGACTTTGATGTAAACAGCAAGCTTTAAGATTTGAGTAAATATATAGGGTTAAATTCTGCTCAGCACAAATTCAACTTTATTGACTTCTGAGGAGTTTCATGGGGATATGAGACATCAAGATTTGATTTGCCATGTGAATAAGGTAATGCCAATAATCCTCTATAATATCTAGCTATTGGTAACTTTATATAACTGTCTTTATTTCAGTTAAGGTTTATTGTTACTTCATACATAGAGAGTGCAGAATAAAATGTCAGCCAAAATATTAAGCGTTGGGGTGGATTTTGTATTTTCTCTCCCTGTTTAGAAAATTTGACTTAGTCTTTTTTTCTGGTTGTTGTTTACATGCT
Organism: Pseudopodoces humilis; assembly: GCF_049639895.1. Lineage (NCBI taxonomy): Eukaryota > Metazoa > Chordata > Aves > Passeriformes > Paridae > Pseudopodoces > Pseudopodoces humilis. Next base: position 48,604,009 of record NC_142204.1, on the reverse strand, counting down.
TTAGTTTGAGAACTTGAGACTTCTTCACTAATGGAATAAGTACTATACAGGGCTTTTCCTGTAGAACTCTGCACCATCACAATTTCCTTTTATAACTTGATGAAGGGAACTTACCACAAGCATGACATGAAATGTTTACAGAGGTGAAAATGCTCCACAAAAATAAAGAAAAATCCCACCCACATTTATAGCAAAATGCAGTATTTGTTGAGTCAAACCATTCAGGTAATGATACAAAGAACTGAAATATATGTACCGTGCTCCCTTCCATTTAACATACTAGTGCTGGCACCATTATCAGGATGCAGCATTTTCAGTACAGTCAGAAGGTGGCTCTAGTGCTTTAATTTTGCTGTGCTGCCGACAATAAGATCCAAGGAATAGAAATTACTTTTGTGCTACATTTTTTTCAATCAATTTAACTGATGTTCCAACTGGAACACAACATTTGATTTTATATATCAAACAACTTCACACTCATGAACATGTGCACACTCATGAATTTTCTTCTTTTTAAGGTTCAGCTGACCAAGTGACAAAGAACAACAAAGCAAACCAAACCAAAAAATTAAAATATTAAAGTTACATCTGACATCTCTGAAACACCTTCCATCAACATACCAAGGTGCATGTAATACCTTTCACTGAGATGCCATGAAGAAATCAGAACTTCCCGCTACTTTGGCAAATCAACCTTTGCTATTTCTGCAGCAGTCCCAGAGAAATGCTGGTTATTTGGGCAATTCTTCTGGGCTATAAATTCACATGTATAAGGGCAGATTAATCAGCCTTTATGCAGGTGAAACACAGAGGGGACATACAGAGGGGAGACGGTCATGCCTGGACAGATTAGAAAGATGCTGCTCACCCTTTTTCCCATCACACTGGCTGTTCCTCCTGATGGCTCACAGCCATTAGATGCTCATCAGCACAGGCCCTCCCCATCTCCATTACTGCTAGCTGGCCCTCTACAGCCTGGCCTGTGTTCTGGTTTTGTGTCCCCACTCCTGATCATCTCCTCCACGGTGGCCCTGAGAGCTTGCCTGACTGCTCTCAGCTAATTCCAGATGTGAGACAGCTGTGAAAGTCTCATGCACTATGGGAAGCTTTACATTGTTCTTAGGATTTTTCCCTTTTAATATCGTTATCATTATTGTTCTGAGAGCATCCTCTAAATGGAGATTTATCAAACCATGTAAATGTGTAAGATTCTGTCCCTGCCTTGACATATTTGCAGTCCTCAGAAAGTATTCAAAGTTCTGCTGGCATTTACATGAAATATTCCTTTTGACAGGATGGCTCAAATGAGGCAGACAGGCTAGGGACAAATCTTTAGCTACTTTAACTATACAAATACACTTTTATAGGTCTGATCTTTTTATTTTTTATTAAATGCTTATTATTTAAATAAGCTGATATGACCTGTACCTGTCTTCAGTGTCACCAGTGTTAATTGTCCAGCTTCTTTAAGCGGTCAAAGTAGGCCTTGAAGAGACGTTTGAAGGAAATAGAAGAGGTCAAACTGCCAAAACAACTGAATTCTGCAGTATAGACAGGGGTATGAAGATGCCTTCAAATGGCTTTTCTTATTTTAATGAAAAATATTTGCAGGAAAA
>NC_142204.1:48574893-48597393 GCF_049639895.1 Pseudopodoces humilis | reverse complement strand
ACCTGCTAAATAATACAAAATATCTGCCTGGAGATAATTACAAAAAAAAAAATAAAAGGTAGTGAAATGTAAGCATCTAAAATATAGGGATAAATATATTACAAGTGGAAATGGACTTGTTTATGTGCTTCAGAGTTTCTGTGCTTCCGTCCTGTTGGGCTCCTTCCCACTGGTCAGCAGAACAGAGAAAGAAATGAAACAAGGGTGAAAGAATTATGTGGAAAGAATAGGATAACTGAAAAGGAGAACAAAGCAGGGAAATAACAACGGGGTAAGAAGGAAACAGGAAAGAAAGGTTTCAGGGAGTGTTGAGTTTGAAAAAGAGGATTGAGAGGATTAAGAGTAAAAAAGAAGAGAATTCTAATATCCTGGAAGGTAAGAAAGGAGAACAAAATTAAAAAAGTGAATTCTAATTACATGATAATATAGGATTTTCTATATTGGATCACGCCATAAATCCATCAAGTTGTGTATCCTGCTGTAGTAGTGGAATGAGGGATTAAGTAAGCAACAAAACAATAATAATGCATATATCCAACCAATAAAAAACTAATAAAATCCCAAAATTATTTTCCTAGCCTTGTAGGAATCAGTTTGCATCCCAAAGCACAAGACTGGGTTAGTGTTAGGAAATGTTATTAATGATCACAAAATTATATGGGGTTTTCATTTGTTTTTAAATGAACACAGCCATTTCACTTGGCTAGATTAGCTCTTGCATCAGTGAATCCCTTGAGCTGGCAGTACTGCTAGTTGCACTAAGTAGCCATTCTTCTCCTAGAGGGCAACTGCAGAAGGAGAAAGCAGTCTGTACATTACAGTAGGTACCACAACAGAAGAGATTTTATATCCATTTCCCTATTTCCCTGCCTTTTCTTGTTTATGGTACTTTTGATTTTCTTTCTTAATGGATCACCCTCAGCAAAAATTTCCTCTTTTGAGAATAACACCTTTGTGAATTCTGTCTGGGTGTTTAGCATTGCATAAAGCTCTGCTTGATGATGGTCCTGAGCTTGGGATGATGCTTGAATTTTTTTCACTTCCAGGCAGTTATCTGCAGAACATAAACCACTCAAAACAGACTAATGTGACCTTTGCCAAAATAACTTATCTGCTGGTTCTTGGTGGACAGTTGAGAATGAAGACAAAACTTGAGACCAAGTGTCCTAGTCAAGGAGGGAAGCAAGACGTTCAAAAGAGATTTTGCAACATGGCTTACAGAAGAAAATACCCATTTTTTTCCACCTGGGAAGCATGGATATGAAATTGTTACTGAGAACAAGACTGTTATAAAAATATCCAGGCTGGACAGAAGGTTATGTGAGCTGCTCAAAATGGAAACAAAAATGATGTTTCCAAGAGAGCAATTATCTTGCAGCCTGAGGATTCACAGAGGGTGTTACCAGGGAGGGCTGTGGCAAACTGTTATGAATTCCCTTCTCTCCAAAAACACCAGCTACAATGATATTCCCTGTCTGTTGCTTTCACCTCCCTACTTTGCTACTGGTCCTTAAACCTATGCTTCTTTTGGCGATACACGTATTTTTTGACTTTTTAAACAGTGACATACCGCATTACTACCTCAGCAATTTTATCATACTCTATATCATGGAGACCAACACAGGTGCCTTCCTACCAGAGTCTTTTCAGTGAGATCATGAAAGAGTGCCAACCTTTTCAGAGTCTGGCTTTAACATACAAGTGCAAATGTCTTAACAAACACCAGAAGATGTAAGTATAGCTTCTCAAACTCTCTGAAAATTAATGAATGACAACAAAAAGCTAAATCACAATCAAAAGTGATTTTGATATTCTTAGTCTAAAATAAAACTAAAATAAAGCATTTTATTTATTTATTTATTTTTGAATCTGAGATTCTGAGCTACCATAGCATCACAAAATTCATTCTTACTCAGTTCTCTCCTCCCACTCCAATTGTCTCTGATTTGTTTTGGTATTTAGGGTTAGAGAAGCAAATGATGTGAGATAGCACTGGATTTTTTTTATGAAAAAAGGCTCCTGTTACCTTTCCTGGCAGTTTATTGCCAGTTTAAGAGCAGCTTCATGTCATAGGTATGGTTTTGTAACAGGAAGATGTATAGAGTGAGAAAGACAGTATAAGTGAGAGATGGAAGAGAAAAGGAAAGAAAGCAAGAGGATTAGAGTAAATACCTCTATAATGTTTTGGCAAAATATTCTGGCTTCTGAAGTACTCCTTAGATTTGGTTTTATGAATGGAAAATAGAAAAGTGCTTATGAATAGTAAAAACTATATTTTTTGCCAGAAAACTTAATTTCTACTTTTCCACTTTAAAGTTGGAGATTCTGTGAACCTTTTGTGAACTAGGCCTAAAACTTTTTTATTTTTTCAGGCTCAAAACAGAAGCGTCTTTTAAGATTTATGGGTTTGGGTGTCTTTTAAAGTGTAAATTACTTTTCTTGCTAATATCAAAATGACAGCCTCAGGAGCTTTTCTGAAAGATGGGACTGCAGCAAATAATGCGCAAGCTTCCCACACTGTGCTGTCAGAAGGCCTCCATGACATCTTACAACACCCTTGCTATTTCTGTCCTGATCCTCCTTCACGCAGGAGCTGACAATCCTGCTAAATCATGTGATAGGTTAGTGATGTGGGAAAATGTCAGCGTGTGATTACAGTAAATCTCCAAACTTGGTTTCACTTTATGTGACCCATTCAGGATTCAAATTTAGAAGTACAGTGAGGTGAAGATGGAGGAGAGATGTACAGATTATACATTCCTGGGTCAGCCTGACAAATTAACACAGGGATTCACTCAAGTAATGAACTTTCCTTCTGGGTTTTCCATTGGGAATGGAAGGAAAGGGAAGGCAAATTTCAGTCCATAGCAAGGGCTTCAAGGAAGTCCACTGGAAGAAGCAGAATTAAGAAGTCCAGTCTGCCTTGAATGCCTGTTTGATCAACAAATCCCATTTGAAGGGCAACTCCAAAAGTTTCTTCTGGTAGTGCTGGGGGTTGCCAGCACCAACTCTCCCCCAAAGGAATTTCCACCTTGGAAGTCCTCTGATTTCCTGATTTCATCTTGATTTTCCATAGGTATAAAAGCAAATTAAGCAAATACAGTTCAAGTTCCCTACTGGATTTCACTGAATTTTCTTTGTTGAAAGAAGGTTTGCTTAGAAAACCTTTTAATTAAATCATTAGTATGTGAGTTATGGATATATACTTAGTTAACTGTGGGAGATACCCATGTTGCTGGGAAGACTGAGATATTACATAGTTTGAATTTTCAGGTATACTATCCAGTAAAACGCTGTCTCAAGCCTTTTCCCCCTCCTAAAGTTGTGCAATTTGTAGACCCCCAGAAATCTGGAAGTATGTGGACTGGGTCATTCTGTATGCTGTTAGTGTAAATCCTGAAATCAGTAATTTCCATTTAGTGCAATATAATGTAGAGAGATTAGGAAATATAGGGAGGAAAAAAAAACCCCAAAACAACAGGTACATAATGTTTTCTTTTTCCTCTATGGTTACTAGGACCAGGACCCAAGGGGATAGCATGAAGCTGTGTCATGGGAGATTTAATTTGGATATTAGGCTAAAGTTTTTCACCTGGAGTGTGCCTGGGCACTGGAACAGGCTCCCCAGGGAATTGATGATGGCACCAAGACTTACAGAGTTCAAAGAACATTTGGGAAATGCTCTCAGCCACAAGATAGGATTCTTGTGTTGTCCTGTGCACGGCATGGAGTTGGACTTGATGATCCTTGTGGGTTCCTTCCAGCCCAGAATATTTTATGATTCTGTGTGATTCTATGAAGGCAGACATGGTCAAAAGTAAAGCTGGTGTCATATAGCAGTGGTTAAAGACCAGAAGTAAGGTTTTAAGCCAACACAGGTGCAGCAAGGTAAGCAGCCTGGGAGCCTTGAGAGGATGGAAGCAAGATGGAAACAGCCAGAGTGGAGGAAAGAAAGGACCATGGAATGGTGAGAACACCAGTCACCCAGTATCACCTCAGAAGAGACAAAAGGATTTGTGGAAGACAGGTGAAATAAACCCTTCCTTATCCCACCCATACTAAATTGTATTTGTGTTTGTACATGCACTTACGGCCTTTGCAGAACAAGAGGAATATTACCTTACCATATAACATGTTACCTTCCCTCCCAATTTAGATGTATTGCAAGTATTTTTCTCATTCAATTTCAGGTCTGTTCAGGAAAAGAATAGTGTGTTTTGTTTTTAAACCTAGAAGCTACATGCTATAAAACATAAAATAAAATACAGCACCACAGGGAACCCAGCTGCTACATGGAAAGTTGATCGCTCTAAAACCCTCTGGCCTAAAAAAAAAAAAAATGAATTTAGACATTTTTATAGGATTTCTTCAGCTAAAGCCCACCTTCAAATCCCACTTAACTTAGTATGTTTACGTGTGTCAAATTTTCATTATGTAATAAACAAGAACATGTGTACAAATATGAAGAAACTAAACTCAGATGGCTGGTGGACTGTAGGGAACTGTGATTATTCAATTCCCTGCTGATATCTTTCCAGAATGTGACATCCAGCTGCAGATTTTGGCAACCTATAGCCATTTCACCATCCTCACACAGCTCTTTGTATTGCAAAAAATTGCCTTTTATTATGCAAAAATAGACACTCCATGTATTTTAGAACTGGGTAGCTCTAAAAGACCAGTGCCATTTTTAAATATCACTGGATTTCACAGTAAGATTTTATTTTTCTGTACTATTGTAGAAGAAACTTACTGAACTTCTCCATTACAGTGATATTAAATTAACCAGTGTTCTAATTATACTGATTTTTACATACTGTAAATGGTCACAACTACTGTGAATCTGGATGTGTGGATCTGACATGTACTTACCTCACCATCCACAGGGGATGAAGAATATACAAACGGCCAAGCAATGCAGGAAAATAAGACAGCTACTTGTCTGCAAAGATAAACAGAGAACCAGCATCTGGGGCTGCTTAACTGAGGCATCAGGGCAGGGAGGACTAAAGAGATGAGAGGCAAAAGAGAGCTTTGGGGAGCAGCCTCATGCAGGAAGAGCTCACCTCCAGCAGAAGAAGCCTGTTCTGCATTTGGGCACCAAAAGGTAAAGGATTGACAGGTTTAACACATCTCATGCATCAATCACTCTTATTATTAATATAGGTCAGTGGATAATGTCTTGCCCAACAGATATAAAAGCAGCAAATATCACAAGTATAAAGCTCACCCAGGAACTACAAATACAACAGAAAAAGAGAAATTAAGCTGCTATCAGACTGTCTCACTACAAATGCCATTGTGATAGACTTCTTTATTGAAATAGAGAATTTCAGCATCTCAGCACATTTTTGAGAACTTGGTACAAACAATGGGGAAGTTTAACAGCACCAAAATAATTCTGTGGATAACAGTATCTTCCACTAGACCTCATATTCAGTAGCTGCTGCTGTGGAATATGTGTATTCTGTAGATAAACAAAGATCCATGTCATAACTGTTCTCTGCAAAGACTGCAAATATGGGAAGATACTTTTACCTCTGTCCTTTGAAATGGAGACACCAAAAACTTGACTTATACAGCTGCCCTTCAGTCGGGGAAACTTATTCACAGCTCTGATCAGGTCTTGTCCCCTTGGAAATATTAGAGATAGTAAGAATTCAAAATTATTTTTTTTTCCTGAATTCTATCTTCAAAAAGCACTTTCCTTCTCTGAGGGTGCCTGTTTACAATAGGTTGACAGGAGTACAAAGCAACAACGATTCATGTGAAGCTTTCCACAACAGAGTAAAACTTTCCTTTCAGCATTTTTCCCCTGTCTGAAACCACTGATGTGCTGCCAAAATTATCCTGGTACCCAATGTACGAGATCTTGGTGAGCAGACTGTGATGAGGCAAAACAGTCAGAGACTTGGCTAAAAATGGAAATGTTCTAGAACTCCTTGATCACCTCATCAAGACCCTGGGCAAAGTATAGCTGGTGGAGCTGCCTTATCAGAGCTGTCAAAATATCTCTGACAAAAATCTTCCTCAAAAGAATATTAACAAAACTAAGCAACCATTGGTAAAATCAACTACTCTGACATAGATTAGAAATCAAAAGACAGAAAACAAAGCAAAAATAATGTATGAAATTTCAGCACCACTGATAGTTAATGTTTAGGTATCTGAAGTTCCCTGGTTGGGAAAATGATGCTGATAGTTTTTGCAGCAGTATAAAAAATAAGTGAATTTAGTATAATGAAAAAAGAGATAACAGTTTATCACTTCAGGTAAATGCTCTGCACTTAGATAAACATGCACAAAAATTCTAATTCGTGTTTACATGTAGGGTAAGACAGACCACAGTTGCTAACCTCTGCCTGCAGCAGTAACTAAGCCATTTCATTTGCATGTAGAGTTTTAATTTAGGTTCTATAAACAAAACTGCAGATTAGAAAGACAGAAAAACATAGTGCTTTATCTGCTGAATTTCCTCAGGGCCAGAAAGAGAGATGATTTCCACAAATCATCTGCAAAGAATCTGATTTTCCTGGAACAAAATAGCGCTATGCAACATTTTACAATACTTAATGAAATCCCTAAGCTCCTGTTGCAATCCTCCTCACTTGAGGAGAAGGACCTTATAGTTCTTGCAGGGTTTTATCCTCTTTTCAGCCAAATGCAGTGTGTTGTGAAGGTGCTCAGTACCAGGCAGGAAGAAGCTGCTTCACTGCTAATAATGATATTTTCTTCAGGACTATGATACATCCATAAATTTTTCCAGCAAGAAAACCTACCAGCCACTCAGGGACAAAGTATAGGACAATTGCAAGGGCCTCACCAGCTTTGAGGCAGTGAGAGTCCTTCACAAAACCAACTGTTCAGGAGCAAATCCCATCACCTCTCCACCTCCCCCTCATCACTGCCTTACACACACAGGCAGCAATCAATCGGCCCCCAGCTGGCAGACACACTATTTTTTCTATTTAACAACCTCCAGGGTGGTCTCTTTCACTAATCCCCCAGGCTGTACAACTGAGCTGGATCTGAAGTAGCTTCTGCAGTCAGCTGTTGGGAGGTACATAAAATGTAGCAGCATTGCTTGTTGCCAACAAGGCATTCCTGTAAGTATTTTCCCCATAGCCCCCTCTCAAGCATACCTTTACACTTTTCTTGAAGATTACGCATTTGTTGCATAACCTTTCTGAGATTAAAATGAAATTTAAAAGACGGATCAGTGCAATGAAAATAACATTTAACTGCAACACTGTTTTAACTCTGAAAGTTTCTGGTACAAATCAAAGTTGAAAACGGAGACAAAAAAATACAACAGATTTTATATCACTCAATTTGAAATATAGCGGTATACTGCTACACGAAGCGTGAGCCCATGAATTCTCTGAGTGAAGCCTTCTTTGCAGTGCCAAGCAAGCTCTCTCAGCCTGGGGGAGCAGATTACTGGTGTGGCACTTTACACCTTTCCCCTTGGCAGCTGGCAAGGCTGGACTGAGCTCAGTGCCCACTGAGGCGCTCCCTCCGGCAGCAGCGGGAAGCGTGCCTTCCTCTTCCCGCCTAAGTGCTCTCTTTATTGGACTTGAGCAAACGCACAAAATTGACCTTTAAATCCTGGATATATTCACCAGGCCAGCTTCTCACTGAGCGACTTCAGTGCTACCTGACATTAGCATCCAGCAGGTTCAGTGGTAGCTCAGAGACACATTGTCCCCAAGCAGAACTCCCACAGATCCTCCCCCCTCAGATCTGAATATCATGGGCTACATTCTCAGATAGCCAAGCTAATACCACTCCGTTGCTTTAGAGTATTTTATACATGCTGTGGTCCTGGCCCATTTTAACAGCTTTATTCCCGAATCACTTGTGTAAGCAGTGTCAGAATTTGGTCCTAGGAACAAATGATATCTTTTGAAAATAGATTCCTGGAAGATGAGGTAGAAATGTTTGATGCTGGTGAACCTTAAAAAAGGATTTAAGTTAGCTAAGCTGATTGGAAGGAAAAACAGCTAAAATCCTGATAGTAACATCAATGCATAAAACAGAGCACTCCTAAAATAAAATTAAAATAGGTCAGAAGTTTTCAAACTAATACTTTCATTCATTCTGTCTGCTGGAATAGGTTTTGTGGAATCACTCATCATTTTAATGCCCTTAATTCATCCTGTTTAAGAACCAAATATTACATAAATTATTATCAAAGTTTTCTTGTAGCACTTATTTTTAACAAGTAAAGAATTATTACCAAATATATACACCACACACATTAAAATGTGCAGAGACCACAAAACATTTAGATTAATACTAATGAGATAATCCACCTGCCTATTTCACTGCACAACAGCTGCACAGATTTAAAAGGGTTCAATTAAACTTTATTCAGTGCATAGATAATTGATCCAATGTGGAGAACGATGCCACTGGTAGGTTAAAAAATATGTTTTACCTTTTAAAATAAAATTGCTCCATTAGAAAAACTAGAAATATAAACCTGACACATAAATGATTCTGGTAACTTTGTTTTATAGAGCAACAAAAAGAAGGAAAATTAAACAAAATCACAACAGATACAATGTGCAGATGCCCATTATTTCATGTCCTCTCAAAAAGTGGAAATAGAAATCTAAATGAGACATTGTTGTTGCTCTCCTTCCATATGGGAAGTACAATTACTTTGTTATTTTATTGGTTTTGTTGGTTTTTCTTTCTGACAGCTTCCACTGTCTTAAACATTTTGCCTTCCTACTCTCCACAGCAATGAAACACTACCATTTTCCTATTTTAATTACTAATTTTAGGTGACACCAAAGTTGTGTAAGATTCTTTTTTGATAAATAGAGAGGAATTAATCTTTAAATATCTGTCCTGCCCACCATATGCCTACAGCACTCTAAGGTTGCTGTGGGAGCATTTGGTGGACCAGGAGAACATATTCAGAACTCCACTCCAGGCCACTGAAGATGAAAGCACACCTTCTTGCCAATTTTGTGTTTCTCTGTATTTATGGTAGTGGACCGCAAAACGCATAATTTCTTGATACAACATAGCATTATTTTTGACACTGCTGGTGACAGTCAATAACCTGCCATTCTATCCATTTCAGGTCAAGATATTACAAATACTGTTAAAGAGAAAGGGAAAAATACAATAATCATCTCTCCATGGAAACATTACTGTTGTTTTCATCCTTATAATATTTCAGTAGAAATGCAGAGTTGGTATTGACTTCAATCTGAGACTGTCAAAGTGATTTCAGAGAGAAACTGAGGAAAAGGCATATGCCACCAATAACAGGTTTCTCCATCACAACAGGAACTTCAAAGAACTTCTCACTCACCAGTATGTTGTATGGTCACCAGTATGAAGGAACTACCTGCTCCCTGCTTAGTCCAGGGCCCCAAATACTTCTGAGCATGTGAGGGCTGACCCAGAGGTGCAGCTGTTGGATACACTTACAGCACCTGAGCCAGATATCCACAGTCCTCACTCCTGCCAGAGACAGGATGATCTGCAGTGCTACTGGTGAACCCTAAAATGATGGGGACTTTAGAACCAATTCCTAGAGTCACCTGATCAATATATTTCAGAAAGTAATGGTTGGAGACAAATTTTATCAAGCTGGATTAACCATTCAATTGTGATACTCTTTAATAGCTAGGGTATGATACAGTACAGTAAGTATGTATCTCCTTCCCATTGTGTCTGTAAAACTTAGTATTGCTCTGACTCCAAACAAGAAAAACAGTGCTTGAAAAAGGGCTCTTCCTAAAAGAGAATGTTTGCTTTACCTGTGCATAGCTGTGCATGTTAGATGAGTTTCTGGTGAGCTGCTTGTAGAGCAAGCAGTGCATGCCAACACCATGTGCAGGGGTGAACATACTTAGGGAGTAAATCACACTCCAGACGGTTTAAGTAGACCCTACTGAGAGTCTCTTTCTTATCTATGATTTTGGATTGTTGCTTCTTGAAATTTGGTGTAATTAAAACTACTATAGATATATTTCAGACAGATAGATATACACACTTATTAATATACATACACATACTAGAGTTCATTGTTCTTGACTGTGAGGACATATGACTATTGACACTGTCAATTTTTATCTCATTACTCATCACTGCTTACTCCAAGTGCTAATAGTATATTTCCACAGAGTTTGTGTGTGCTGCAATGTAAATTCTGACATTGCTAGTGTCAGTCACTAATCTAACTCATTCAGTTCATGTCAAGATGATACATCACAATGCTCAACAACTGTCACTCCTGCTTTAAATAGATCTACATTTTTTCTCAACTTTACAATTAAACACACCAACATATATGTATCCTCAGTTCTACATCAAGTTCTGCTTTAACAATATGACCATGAAAGTCAACCAAAATATTTTTCAAAGCAATTACTAGATGGGATGGGGGTTTTGATGGATTGGTTTGGTTTGATTTTTAAAAAACCCTTTTGAAAACTAAAAGCAAACTGAAAATATACAGACACATTTAAAATTGTTCGTAGGTCCACATTTTTCTCCCCCAAACATAAAATGCACATTTTTTGTCACCAAATTGTTACTTATCTGTGCTTACTAACACTGGTTTGTAGTGTGTCCAAACTGATGTTTAGAAACCATCTGTTTGAAAATTTTTACTAATATCAAAGGTTAACCAGAGTATTTAAATAATTAAAGTCACTTTGGTTTTGAACATAATTTTAAAGGAAAAACTAAGCTCAGTACAATTTAATCCTCTCCCTTTTTTGGAGTAATTCCTCTGTATCTTTGTTTCTGCCTTTTCATTATTATTTTATTTCCTGATTTTCAATTTCCAGATTGTGCATATGCAGACAAATACTTAGATGCTTGTAGGTGCACACAAGCTTACATTAGACGTATTTGAAGAATCCCCAAACTATGCTTAATCTTTCTTATGCTTCCCAAATATTACTGTACTTTTTGTTATAGAGCTCCTGATGATATACACTCTTCTTCCTTTACCTAAATTTAGCATCCCCTTTGTGGAATGATAACATTCCCTTTGTGCTTTAACATAAACTTGCTTTTCTCTTGCCTGGCCAGTGGTGGAAAGTAGTGCTTCCTGGGCAGTTGGGCACATCCTTGTTTTAGTCTCACAGGCTGGGCACTCCTGTGAGAGCCAGGGCCATGGAACAGGTTTGTGTGAAACACCCCGAGGACAGCACCTCTCTGCCTGTCTGTATCAGCCCTGGTGTAAACTGGCCTGTGCTTGGATCAACAGAGAGCAAGAACCAGCACAAGAGCTGCTGCGCTTTCCTTTGTACTTGACTGGTGCTGAGGGAAATACTTCAGAGGACACTGACAAGAACAGGTTAAGTACTGAACCTATAAAAGTGATATCGCATCGTCACATATGTATACATTTCTGGTGAACCTGAGTTCCCAGCCAAACTATCTGCATTAACATGTTCCTTGAGAAAGCGTTCTTACACTTCTTATTCTTTGCAGTTCTAAAAGGCAAATTTCTGTAATACAGAGAGCCTAGAAAAATATGTATTTTTTTGCAAAAAGGAAGCAATTTTTGAACATGAGGAAACAGTTTTCCCTTTATAATTTTTCCCATTCCAATTCAACTGTGGTTTAGTCCTCAGCAAGACTAGAACCTTGAATGTTTTAAAGAAATGAGATTTTGAAACAGAGAAGCTTTAAATAATAGGCAATTTAGAGCAGCAGCTGTACAATATAAATAGTATCTCTCACTTTTAACAGCAGGTAAAGCTGCATTGATCTGGACACAAATAGACTTAAGCATAGGAAAACCTCTGGTACCCATGAAATGGTTTTGATTGAATCTATTTCAATTATTTCATTGATTATGTGCATTTTTTTCTCCATTGTATGAACTTACACATGTATGAGAACTTCAAAGAAATACATCCAGTGCCTAGCAGGATTTTCAAAATAATCTAACCTCTTAAAATCCTATTGGGAGCCTACCTGTGTTTTTAAATGCCCAAACATCCTTTAAAACCTGGCCATATGCAACCATAATTTTGTCCTCATACAAGAACATGCAACATAGTTTTTGAATTTTTCTCCAATTTTTGTGGCTGACAGTACATTTTATGCTTAATAAAATAAACACGGGAGAAGGTAACTTCAGTTTTGTTTTCATACTGATTTATAAAAGAATGCATTTAAGCATAGAAGTTATTTGTGTGAAGTAAGCAGAAAAATAATGGTAACACACTGATCTATATTTTTGCTTATTTTGCATAATTGAAACAATGATAAGAAGGAGAAATGGTGATTTAGTCCATTCATCTAAGAAGTAAATGCCTATTTACAATGGGCTAAGCAATAGCACAGAGGAACTTTTAGGGAGAACAGTAATGCTCTTCTAGGGAATATAAGAAAGACTAAATAAGTTTGTTTATATTAATGAAACTACTTAAATTCACTGAATCACTAAAACAAGCCTAGATTTACACAGTGCAACTGAGAACAGGATTTAAGCCATAAACTAATTTAATTTTATGGATGAGCATACACAACACACAGATAATAATGCAAAATGAAGAAGTCATATTTCCCATGGCAAACATAACTCCTCTCGATTGCAGAGATGTAGATTATATGAATGATTAAAATGTAACAGTAGTAAAAAATACTACCTGTGCACTTGGAGGTCAAATTTTAATTCCTGTGGGAACTATAACTTTGAAATTTCTGATGCATGTATTTAAATTTTCAGACATAATGTTGATTTTCATGTTGAATGTAATTTAGATTTTTGAATCACACATACTGTTCCCGTACTCAGTTCATCTCTCAGTAAAGTATGGTTTTGAAGTAAGAGTGTTTAATATGACAGCCCTGGCATACCTCTGATTAATTGAGCTTCTTTCTAGGAGTTATACACACCACTTGATACCTAAAAGTCTGACCTGCTTTGAGTTAGGACTTGATCATCACTACTCATTCTTCTCATGAGCAAACAAGCCTAATGACAGTGTTATGGATTCAGGAAAGGTTTCAGATGCAAACATGGTAGGCTGCACATCTAAGACATACATATATCCTTTATTTAAGATGACAAAAAACTTAAACATATCTTTCAGTACTGTCTCATGCAAACAGAGTACATCACTAGCCTGGACACCAAGTTATTTAAAGCTATTATTTAGTACTGTAATAAGTAGCAATTTAAATACAAGGTAAAATCATTACATTGTCTTGTTTACTACTGATGTTAATGTCAAGCTGACGTGTAATGCTCCAAAAAAAGGCAGCCTATGATTTGTTATCATTAAACTGTCAGTTCTGTCGTGTTAGGCATAGATTCATACTATATTTCTTTCAGCATATCCCTTTATTTTCTATCAGTCAAAAACTGAAGTGTTTTAATTGTGTCTCTGCTATTTTTCTATTAACTGTTTCGTGCATTTTTTTCTCTGGCCTTTTAATTGCAGTTTAATAGTGGTCATTAACACATTAAGGGGTGTTAGAAGAACATTTGAAGTCCTCTTGACTTCTACCAAAGTTGACACTTCAATGCTAGAGTAATTTCAGCTATTCATTTATTTAATAGTGACCTATGCAAATGTGGAACCATGTCATTTTACAAATTGACTGTAATAATTAACTAGAAAGGCAGACTAAAATGAAACAGGTTATAATTAGAATAAAACTGCTACAGTATTACGTCAGCTAGAATAAAATAATCTCAAATGATTAAATTGGTTTCAATTATTAAGAATCAGTTTAATGTACCCACTGTTCTGATTTTTTGCATTTCTCTTTTTTGTGTGCATTAGATGTCACCTCATACAATTTATGCATTTTATTCATCTTGGTAAAACAGGCATTACAAAAGTTTAATTAAGTAGTAAAAGACTTCATATTATTCTGTTGAATTCTAAATTAATTGCAGAAAGAAATGATAGTGCATAGTACATACCATTCACACACATTTTGATTAGATGCATCTATTGTTAGCTAATATTTCTCTATCCCAGTGTATAGATAGAGGTACTGATATAGAGGAATATGTAGCTAGACACACAGAAATAATGCTTCCACAGTATGTTTTTAACACACATGAACAGTGTAATTTTCAACTGTACTACCTATATCTTTATCTTCAGGGCACTCATGCCACTGTTCATAATAAATATGGAATTTTAAAATTACATTTTCCTTAAAAATTTCACCTTGCCTATTCAGCTCATTTTGCAGATTGTGGATATGCGAATAATTAGATGCTCGTAGGTGCACACAAGCTTACATAAGATAGACATATTTGATAATAGGCAGTATATATAAAGTTACATGTTGAAGATTACAAGAAAACATTATTTTGATCTCAATTTTCAACATAGTGGCCTTTTGGCAAATCTGTTTTCTTTGGTTCTACTTGCCATTTGTTAACTCAGCTTTGAGCATGCTGCAAAATAATGCTATACTAATGTATGGGCATTAGGGTGGACAGCCTCTGATTTAAAGACACTGTATTTAAGATTGAGTTTCTTCTTTCTGCATATACAGTTTAAAATTATTGTTAAATAAAATTAGACTTTTTTTTTTTACTTGAACAGATCTTATTGTATTGCTTGATTGACTGGCCAAGTACCTTCAAGGATTATGTCTCACTGTTCTGCAGTGAGGCTATAATCTCTGATGCTTAGTTTTGTAACTATATATCAGACTGTAACACCATTGACAAAAGTTACTATTTTAAAATATATTTCCTATTGCTCTGATGTGTTTGTTTCCAGCAGGAGCAGTTAAACCAGTAACTGAGTGTTTGCATGCTTTATTCATTATGGCTTTGACAGGACTTTTACAGCCTTCTTTACACAGTGAAAAAAGTATTATTGTAAACATGTGAGTGATCTCAGGAACATTACCTAAGCATCAGCAGATGAATTTTTTAAAAAAGATACTCTTGAGTGTAAAAAAGTTGTAGATCTGGGATATTATCATCAGCAGGAGAGTATTTGGAAGAAAGAAGCCTTACTGGTAAGCTTGATAACAGTTTCAGCATGAGAAGCTTAAGGGAACAGAACAATGTTAGCAACATACCTGTCCCACAGATTTGGTTATGAAATGGAATGTGCTTTACAGCATCTCAAGATCAGTGGAGATCCTGAGGCCCCAGATAGTTAGCCTCTTCTCCAGCTTCTCAGGAAATGGTTTTGGCAACCCATTAACCTTTGACCACAGGCCACCAGACAAGCTGTTTAAAATCTCAGAGCCTTTACCTTCCATATCTTTCATGAAGCAAGATGCTGACTGTGGATGCAGTCAGTGTTCCAGGTTGTGAAGGAGCTCTCTGACCTACCTCTCACACCCTTACCTTTCTTAGGTGTCCTATGAATTTGCTAAGATCACTTTAACACCTTCCAAATGGAATTAGACTTCTTTTTACTGTATTGTAATTAATGTTATGCAGTTAAAATAATTTATTTATTATTAATTACATTTTCCAAATGTAATTAAATTTCTTTTCATGGAGCAAAGACAATCAGTAGATCACAGTTAACTGTATTCATTCTACAAAATATAATTAATATAGCAGATTATGGTAGCTCAGTACAAATAACCCATTCCTGAATGTCTTACACCAGTTAAATATGGATTGTTTACACAAATAGTTACTTTATTCTAGAACAATTGCTTTGCAAACCTTTGTGATGTATTTGCTGGAAACCTGTTTTTTGAGCACTTCCTATCACCTTTCAGCAAACATCAAACAGCCCAAAGATGGCAAGTGTAAGAATTTGAAAAATTCATCTCAACTTCTCAAAGAAATATGATGTGTGCAAAGGATACAATAATGTACAGAGAATTTTATAATAAATTAGTGTAAAGAAGACTTGTCACTCATTGTACAAAAGATCAAGGAAGATATGGCTATTGTGGGACTGAAGTGCAGCAGGAATGTCCAGTGGATACAGCAGGAAGTTGAGAGGTAGAGTGACTAATGTTGCCTGGTAAGCCTTTGGCAAACCATAAGATTTCTTTTAATCTCCAGTCTACAAAGCACCTGCAACCTGCACCTCATGCCCCAAAAATGAAAAAGCACTAGATAATGACAGTGTCTAGCATGTGGTCTAAACTTGTTTAAGATCTGGAAGTCTTCTCCTGGAGCTTAGTGTCAGTAGAGAATGAAAGCAGCTACTCTGAGCCATAACAGGTAGCTCAGCCTTTAGGCAGCTATGGGAAGATGTAAATTAATGATGGGATTTAGTTTAGATAACCTAGCCTTCTCTGAATTACTTAGTTTTAGTTCAATTCTACTGTTACCATCATTCAGCCAAAGCATGGAGTAAAAAAAGACTACCTGTCCTGTTCACTATCCTGAAACTTACCCAGCTCCTTATTTATCACTGCCAAGGCAGTAGAAAGAGGAATATAAAATTAACCACTCATGTTGGCCCAGCAAATATGTCTCAAAATGTCTGTAAGAATAAGACCCATATATGTTGAAAGAAAAAAAAAAAAAAAAAGAACTTCTATGACCAGGTACATTTCTTTCTCTAATTACTTTAAGGGTGAGAAGGTGAGAGAAAAATGTAGGTTATGAAATCCTCCATGCAGGGGAAGAGAAACAAGAAAACAAGGATCTCATAAAACAATACTACTGCTGCAGCTCATCTTTCAGTTCTGGTAATCTCCAGTTTACTCCACATTAGCCCTCTGCTTTCACCCCCAACAGAATGCTGTCGTCAGTTTTGTTACCCCCACTCAAAGCTTTCATGCTCTTCCCTCTAGTACAGTGACCTGTAGTAACCATCCTAAAGTCATGAAGTAACCATCATGTTAGACAAAATCAAAGCGCCTGTTCACATAAGTCTTTATTTTATATAACTGAATCAACAGGAACAGTAAAATCCAAACAGGGAATGAGAAAAAAAAATATATGGGAATGTTCTTTATCTCATGATGACTCAAGCAAGTCTTTCCATTCTAGTTGCAGGACTTGATTGACAGAAGTTAATTAATCCTTCTTTGTTTTGTCTATTTTTTTCAGAACAACTTCCATCTTTACCTGTCTAGCAACCATCATTTTGAATTCTTTAAGCAAGATAGATTTGATGATCCACCATGCTTACGTCTCTTTTCACTATCTTTCATACTCTTTCATGGCCAGCAATAAAGCTAAAAATCCCCTGTTTTCCTCTTTCAAAAATCCTATTATGCCTATCTTTAATAGTTACAATGTCTTCCCTATACCATGTCTAGGAGTGGAGTCACCAAGTTCAACAGTACCAGTTGCTGGACTAAGTGTAAACTGCAGAGTAGTGGAGAGATCCCAGCTGGGCTATAAGCTGAGGCTTCCATGGATGGAAGGAAAGAACATGGACTGTGATACACCATCACCTTTTTTCCATTTTGTGTGATCTTTTAGTCGTTTTTAGACACTAAAATCTGTGTACCTGCAAATACCAATTTGTTATTTAATGAAAAGTTTCTTATAAACCTGACTTGGACTGAAGTAGGAGAGCTTGTATCATCAGAGGTGATTTACAAAACAGTCGTGGCACAACAGGAGTCCATGGCATTTACGTAAAAGAGTTGGGTTTTCTCCTGGCAAATGTTATTCTCATTGTGAGGTTCTTTTCTCCTGTAAGAACTCATCTGTTACATAAAGCAATTTATGCCTTCAGAAAGAGCGGTGACATCAGTGATGAGTGACATCACAGATTATCTCTCTAGTAAAAATTTGGTTGATGTAGTGAAAAAAGTTGTTTGTAGCTACAGGACTGATTGTGGCTACTGGCTTTTTCCTTTTGTAATTCTCATTTCTCAACTTCATATGAGACTGACACTAAGCTTTGTCACTGACAGCTTGCCTATTTCAGTGAGATTCACACAAAGAAAATGTGTGAAAAACTGAAATGAGAAGGTTCTGTTTGTAGATTGTTGTAAGGCAGGAAAATAATATATGTGTTGAATGTGACTAGGCAGAACTTGAGAAACAAAAATCCCATTACTTCTTTCCTTTTTGCTAAAGGCATATTTGACTTTGCTGTCAATAGCACTTGTAACAGTGAAACAGAAAGAAAGTGTGTACCCATATTGCTAAACTTTGACTACTGGCTCAATGTATCAGTGCACATTTGGATATGAATGTATTTTTCTGGCAATGAATACACAGCAGAACTGATTATCACAGTGGAGATAGATATATTCAACATTTATGCTTTCTTCCAAATTTTACAGCTATTTTTGTCACAGTTAAAGTGGCAGCTATGGATGTGAACATCCACAGATTCAGTCTGATATCCAGTATGTACTCATCTGTCTTTATGATTTACTTCTGTACTGCAATCTTCAAGGAGACTTGATGCCTTTCTTTTTTTTTTTAACTTTAATTTTTTAAGCTAACTAAAAAGAAGGGGCTGAACAAATATCGGAAACATTTTCTTTGAGTATCCATTTGAATTAAACAGCCAGGTAACATTTGACCATGTTTGTGACCCTTTCATGTTTGCTTTTCATGAATTTTCAAGTGTTTGATCTCTGTTAGGGAATGGATTAGCAAAAAGCAAATTTGTAATTCAAATGCTGGAAACTACACCAGCACCAATTTAAAATTGTATATTCAGATATTATATTTGAAATTTGAAATTCACATTGATTTGATTAATGAAGTGGGTTGCAGCCAGCTCATGTGTCTCTGCAGGCCCGCTATTTCACCTGGGGAGGAAAGCGATAAGGTCTTTTCAGTAATCTTTATACCTAAATTTAGTCTTATTTTTTCAATTCTGCTTACGTCCTGGTGTGATTTAGTGCAGCCTCTGGGTTGTTCTAACTTCTATCAATTGTGAAAATCACCACCAACAGTGCTACCATTTAGGGGTGGTGAGCAGATCAAATTGGCCAGGTTGATATCTGGAAACAACAACTGAAGTCACTGAGGAAGATGTCTGACTTAACTATTTTTAATTTTGGTATGGATTGTACCAGCAATATGTTTATTGATGCTAACAACTCTTACCTATTTTTAAAATGTACAGTTTCACAGGCAGTTTGGGAACATTCAAAAGTGACATTTTTAGACTAAATTATTAATTGCTAATTATTCACTGAATTCTGATAACATAGATAAAACTGGCTGCTCCTTTCATCTTTTTTGTCTTGCAAGGACAAGTGCCAAGTGTGCTCTGTCACTTGACAGAACATGGAGATGCACCAAAAAAATGCTCCCAGTGAAACACAAACACTGCAGTCATATTTGCTGTGTTCTGTATACCTGACTGTTTAAGAAGAAAAGCATGCAATATGGTGGGACCCAAAAACACTTCTAAAGCTGATAAACCTCACAGGAAATTTATAATATTTATTTTGGGGACGGGTTTTTGGTGCATCTTCTCTTACCACCCATTCTGCCCCTGGGGCAATCAGTTAGCCAATGTCCATGGGGAAAATGGTCTTTCTTACTAAACACAATAACTTCACAAAACTTCAAAGATGTTTGATGAACACTAAGAGAAGTTCTAATTTATTCTGTTTTCTTTTAACACTGGCAAAACTCTTTGACCTCTGCATTCTTCTGTCAAATTCATGGCCTGTCCCCTATGTCTTATTTATTTTTTCCTTTTCCTAATGGATGTGTTTACTAAAGGACCAAAATATTAAGGAGCATAGTACCTATGGACAGCGGAGGACATCAGAAGAAACTCACTTTCCTAAAAATGGTTGTTTTCTGTCCCATATACACTCTTTCTTATTCATACAAATTGATTTTCCTCAGTCAGACTTCGTCCTTTTTTTTTCTGTTAAAACAAGCAAACAAACAAGCAGTAGCAGAAAAAGAAAGAAAAGGGAGATGGTGATATCCCTGCATCATTTACTGATATAATGCAGAGATCAGCGTGTCAAGGATGTGGAAGGAAAAAACAGAGACAAATAGATGGTAAGTGAAAATGTAAGGGCCATGTGAACTTTTCAGAGCTACTGGGAGCAGAAAACATAACCTGAGCTACAAACACATTTCTGCTCCGTCAGTGAACAGGGAACTAATTCTTTGGTATATGCCATCCTTTCCAACTGACTTTCAGAGTAGTGGTACCTGCAAACAATGGGTTAAGATATTTTTTTAAAAGACATTTTATGCTATGGACACAAATGTGTTAATATGGAAGATTTTTCCTTCTTCTTCAACAGAGTTTCATAAACTACATGTGTTTGTTTATTACTGTGAAGCCATTCCCCAGACTCAGGCATTTACAAGATCTTTGGCTCAAACAGGCTGAATTGATCCAGGATTTTGCTGTTAAAAGCCTAGATAAGCTGGAATCAGCAAATACTGTCCATCATCTTAACACATGGACACAAAGAGAGAAATTTTAACAAGCACTGGCTGGAGTAGGGAAAGCTAAATGTAATAGATTATCCAGCTGAAAAAACAGACTGGAAATTTACTTTAGAAAACTCAGCTTACAGAGTTTTGCCTAAAAAACCACATACACGTACTGTATGAAATCTCACTTCATTTCAAAGGACCATCACAGAGACCTATTTTACACCCATTCCTGATAAAAAACTTTGGTCCTGTCCTAAAAGGGTACGTACACTCATTGGGAACATTGCTGCTTCTGTTTTTCTGGACTTACTTTTTTATTCTTTGGCCTTCAGAAGCAGAGCTATTTGGGACAAAATCTGTGCAAACTTAAAAGTGAACCAAACCCCATAAGAATTCTCCTTAAACTGTGGAAGGATGTAGTAAATTTTTTTCAACTTATTTCTTGTTTTCACACACCTTTAAAATTGCAGGTTGTATCTGGCACTGGAAGCGGGAGCATGGAAAACAATGGAAAAGTTTGTTCCTAGAGAATTTCCAGCACAGTTTTGCAGGGTTAGACTTTGAACATGTATCAGACTGCGAGTTATCTGACCTAAATCAGCCCTTCCCTTATTTGTCCATCAGAAGCTCAGCATCAAAATAATCTTTACTTTCCCATAGAATGGCAACTTCCAGAATACTTCTGAATGCACAGGATTGTCATGCTGAAAGATTATTCCTAGAAGGATGACACATGAGGGGTTATATCATTTCACCATTCAATCCACATTTCTGCTCTGCCCCTGACAGTGACACAGGTCTCTCTCTATAAAACATACATATGTATTGAAAAACACATACTTTTAGAATCATGCATATTGTTAGAAATAAATTATAACCAGCAATACATATCTTCCATATTATAGTTATAGATATATAGATATATGTATGTATATATGTATATGTATGTATGTATATATGTATGTATATGTACATGTGTATATATATGCATGTATATGATATATATGTATATTTATATATACTTATTTTATAAAAACCCTATTCCTTCAGTATGCTGGTGTGAACCTAAGCACTTGAAATACATATAGTATGTATAGAAGCTTCCTATCACTGAGCAGTGATACATGTAATGGTGTGTTCGATTCATCTTAAATACCTTAGTTCAGCTCTGTTCTACAAGTTTTTTCTGCTTCATCCTAATTCCCTTTTTCTGTTTTTAACCTTCCCCAACTCTAAAGCAAAATCATGCTTTTATTTTCTATATTTGGTACTCCCAATCTGACAATTTACTTCATTTCAAATGAACAAAATAATGTATTTCAGTGAAAGTAAACCTTCCCATCTTTGGCTTATTTACTGTTTAAACAGCAACTAAATGAATTTCATGGGAAGCATTTCCCTTCATGATACATTGACTTGTGAACGGCTGAGATGGATATAGAGCTGAGAGCTCTCTGCAGGCTGCAGGCCACTGCTGCTTCAGTGAGGTCAGAGCTGTACACTTACCACTTAGTGGGTTTTCAGGCCTTGACACACCTTAGAAAAGACAACCCCTTTGTAGTACTTGTCCCTAGAGAAAAGTTGTAAAGGGTGTTGAACTTGCTGCACACTGAGCAATGTTTAGCACTAGGAAAAAGAAAAAAAAAACCTGTTGTGAAGGAGCTTGCAGAGTGGCACTGTTGTGCTGGGGACGTCTCCTGAAAGAGCAGAGCTGGATGAAAGGCCAGAATTAATCTGTCCAATGCTGATTTTACAGCAATGACAACAATGACTCCTGTTTTCTGAGCAGGTGTGTGGGTACATGCCACACGGGCGCATGTTGGACATGCATGAGCTGTTTGCTGCATACCACTTCCAAAAGCTATTCCTGCCCTCTTTTCAGGGTAATTCTGGCTTTAGGCACTGATATCTTTTAAGAACATTAGAAAGTTAAAAGTCTACTTTTAAATTAAATTTTAGTTCAAGCTCAAATACTCCAAGCTTATCAAGTGTCTACTTGCAAATCTTCATTTAAGTTTAAATAGTCAATTTGCATTGCTATGTTGGTTCGGCATCAGGATTTCCTGGAGAACACAATTAAAGAAGCAGGTTCTCACCTTTAACAAGAATCAAAATACATGGTTTGTTTGGTTTTTTTTTTTTGAACACTGAAAAAAATCCTGTCCAAAAATTAAGAGTGGATTTCATGCCTATTAAAAAAAAAATATATATATATATAAATACAG
>NC_142204.1:48537393-48572393 GCF_049639895.1 Pseudopodoces humilis | reverse complement strand
TGGTAGTCTCCACAAAATCTGTGGTGGAAACTAATTCACATTAAAACATAGCTTACTTCAGCTGGAAGTCTCTTTTCAACAGAGGTCCAAAGCTGGAAGACCACAGTAGATTTCCAGGCACACAGAGGTGCCATTTGCAGATTTATTTGGGGTAACTTGAGTAGTGCAGGTCAATAATCTTCCTTTTATGAGCACTAAAATCCACAAAATTCATGTGAAATAAAGAAAATGTGGTTTTGCTTCCAGTAGAACCTGCTATGTGAAAAACTGGATCTGATAATTTAGCTGAGTGAACAGAGTTTATATTCCAGAATAAAATGTTAGGGAGTTGATTCATCTCTGACACTATATACAATTTAATCAGTATTTCACCAGAAATTGATTTGGCACAAGAAGTTTACTGCATACTTAACATCTCATGCTAAAAATACTGATCAAGAGAGGAAGGAAAATTAACTTTGGTGAAAACACAATAAATAGAAATAAATACAGAAGTCAAGGCTGCCCTAGCAGTTATGCTAAGCCAGCTGTTACTTGCTGTTTCCTAAGAAATGAAGAAATTTTACACGGCCTTACACAGAGCTGGCTTTGGCTTCTCTCTTTGCAAATATGTCTGTAGGGACTCTGATACCATTTTGCCAATCTTGATCAATGCATCTCCTACACCAAAGCTTTCTCAGCATGAAATAATAAAATAACGATAATGATAATGATAATAATAATGATAATAATAATAGTAATAATAATAATAATAATAATAATAATAATAATAATAATAACAACCACCACCACTGCAACAACAAAAATAAAAGCTGTCATATAGTCCCTCCTTTTTAATGTAAACATTGTGGAATATTGCATTGACACAGCCTAAAAGGGTAAAAATTTTGCCATGCTCTTAAGAAACTAGCTGTAGAAACTCCATTGCCTACGTCAGGTCTCTACCTCATGTAAAAACTTTTTGCATGTGGCAAAGAAAGTGTCCTGAGCCATGTTAAAGTTTCCTGTGTAGGTAACTGTTTGGAAAGAAACTTCAAGGAGCAGATGCTGCCAGTTTATTTTAGCCATCAAGCCTTAGCTGTGCAGGGTCACTACGAGCCTTTATTTAAGCTTTCTCCTCTCCATCAGCTTGATAAGGAATCAGACCTGCAGCTTTAGGACTGCTTTTTTGAGCTACACAATATCAGGTGTCTAAGTTAACCAGACTAGATGCCACCCCATTATTACATCCCAGCATTAGGTCTATGTGCAGTAAAACAAGGTTGATAAACAATGTAGCCACAATGAAATCAGTGAGAATATTTATGAAACAAGGATTGTAGAATCAGATCCTAATGACTTTCCCTAGTTTTGCCAAGACCAAAATAACAATTACCTACCTGAGTAAGTATCAGAATCTATTTCATTTTTTCCTGAGCAGCATTCAGTAGTTATTTTACTATATTTCTCAGCTATAAGCTTGTATTCACTACCTACCACGGACTTCACACACTCACTGAATTGTGCTCTCTAGGACTGTAATTTCTTCTTCTCCAGCAGAGTTTTTTCCTATTACATTCCTACCCTCTCTTGTTGCTACCGTCATTTTATTATGGCATAGATGATCTATGGGCTCTAGATGAACCCAAACCTGTTGGAGGTAGCAGGGCATAACTGGTACCTGATTTTCAATTGCAGCTGGGACAACAGCAACTGATACCACAAGCACAGACACAGACTTGCTCGTCATGACTATAGAAGCACTCAGACTGGGCTAAGCATGGGAGAGAACAGATGTGTGATGTAGGCTGTGCCAGAGAACATATTTCTTTGTTAAACTGGGATACTTCATTTCATGTGTATATATAGGAGGAGAACATAAAGGAGAGTCTGGCATTTTGATCCATTTTTAATAGTAAATTGCTCAGTGAAACAGGAGATTTAGTGGGCTTCTCCAACTAAGACAAGATAAAAAAAAAAAGTTTTTGTCCACATAATGGATAGCTGTGGAATAACCCTCTTTTGTAAGTGTTTAAAAATAAGAAAATGCTCTCAACTAAGTAGCTCTCAACTCTTACATCTTCTGTGAAAGCCTGTGATTTGTCATAGAAACAACCCCACAAACCTGTATTTGATCTGATTTTATTCAAATTTTTACACTGTATGCAGAGAGGTATCTCCTTATGGATGCAGTCATTCACCCATCTGGATCTCAATGGAGAATTTATGGGTGTGAAACTGCCAGCACTCAGCCATGCTGACTGTTTAGAGGTATTAAGTATGAACTTGTGTACCTAAAGTTAGGAAAGTGCTGTTGAAACCCAAGTTATATGTCTATGAAAGCACATGTCTACTGAAAACACACTCAGTGTTTACGCTTGTTCATATTTTATGGGATTTTGTTTGCATTGAAGTCTGGAGATTTTAATTTATTTTTTTTTCTTTTGCTTCTTGAAAATACATTTAAGCAACCAGAATATGAAATATTGGGATTTCTTAGTGTGTAGTTCTAACAAAGGATGGGAGTGGGGAATGGATACAGTTTATTTGTAAATTAAATAAATACGTTTCTTCCATACCCTTGAGAGCTAGCTGATTTATCAGTTAATAAAATAATCATACACCACAGACTTGTGCTTCCAATTTATTTTAAAAAGAAATAACATTGCATTTTTGACATATATGAATACAAATGTAACACCAGAGGAAACTTTGTGAGTAACCCTGTATATATATCAGCAGACCTGCATGAATAACCTTACTTGCTTTTTCTCTGCTATTTATGGGATGGATTCTTCATAAGCACTTATTTCTTCAACGATTCCTAATTTATGTGTATGACCCTATAAACCGCAATGTGACTACAGACTAGAAAAGAAACCTATTTGTCTGAATAGAGAATATAGAATGTTTATTTAACACAAGTGAAAAGGAATTTAGTTTTAAATCTGCAATTAGATATCACTAGTATTCACACCTAACACCATAAACCTAAAATGAAATGTATTTATTAAAAAAACTATGTCTGAACTGATTACTTTTCTTGCTTAAAAATGCTGATCCAGATTTTGGATGCAAGAATTTGGACAAATCCAGTCTATGCTAGACAGAAGTGTTCACATGCGCCTCTCAGAAGAGGAAAGCCCACATCTAACAGACATTTTAAAAATTTATTTTAATTCCTCTTAAATTTTGTGGCCAACAGAACAACAGAAAACCACGAAGGAAGATTCTAAGTAGAAGTGAGTGGCAGAGATGGGGTTTTGTGTAGCAAGCCATCCCAGCAGTGAACACAATGAGCATGACCAGAAGTCCTTTGGTGAATCTGGGGCTCATTCCTGCAGCTCTTATATGAATATCTGAAAAGCTTCAGAGGGTCTGCTTGCATCAGTAAGGAGTAGTCCCTTGAGCAGACTGTGCCATTTCTGACCCTTGTTTTTTGTTTCTGAAGTGAAGTTGAACTTTTTGGCATTCCCATCCCCACTCCTCCTGTCTCCTATTCTAATCTTCTATTTTTTGGACATATGCCTCTCCCTCCCTGCTCTTTAAATTCCCTCTGCTTCTTCTGTATAACAGCCTCAGTTCTACTTTGTTATTTTTGTTGCTTGCTTTGTCCTCCCTCCATCACTACTCTAGACACTTCTCTCCCCTTTGTTAGTCTGTTTGGCTCCTTGGGGACCCTCAACACTCCCCTACAACTGAGCAGATTCTCATTTTCAGTGATATTTTAGAAACTCTAGGCTATATTCTCTTCTCTTGAGAGAAAATTAAAAATAAAGAAAAAAAACCCACAAAACAAACAAAGAAAAAACTCTTTTCTTCAGAAACTCCTCTAGCTTAAACTCAGAAACTTCCAGTCAAATTCTCTTTTCAAAGGGACAAAGGAGTTTGAGACCTACAAGGATGCCAGGGCACACCACTCACTGAAGTTCATGGAGTCACAGGCAATAGCCAGAGTCCCTCTGTCTCAAGTGATCAATCCCTTCTGCGGGTGGGAAAGCCTTCTCTCTCACACCAGCACTGCAGCCCTCTGACAGTAAATGCAAATGTTGGTGTAAAATTTGCTCTCTGAGGACCAAAGAAGGCTGAACTCAATGAGAATCTCACTACTTATTCTTCAGTGTCATGGTTTTAGCCCAGCCAATAGCTCAGCCTCATGCACCCACTTCCCCAGAGTGGGGTGGAAACAGGAAGGGTAAAAGTGAGGAAGGAAACTTGTGGGCTGAGATAAAGACAGTTCAATAGATAATATGAAAGCCATGCATGGAAAAAAAACAAAACCAGGACTTCATTCACCACTTCCTATGGGGCAGGCAGGTGTTCCCCCATCTCCAGGAAAGCAGGGCTCCATCACATGTAGCAGTGACTGGGGAAGTCAAACACCATCATTCTGAAAATCACCCCACACCCACATTTCCTTCTTCTTTCTTCTTTCTTCTTTCTTCTTTCTTCTTTCTTCTTTCTTCTTTCTTCTTTCTTCTTTCTTCTTTCTTCTTTCTTCTTTCTTCTTTCTTCTTTCTTCTTTCTTCTTTCTTCTTTCTTCTTTCTTCTTTCTTCTTTCTTCTTCCTTCTTCTTCTAGCATGATGCCATAAGATCTGAGATATCCCTTGGTCAGTTGGGGTCAGTCCTTGTGCACCCTCAGCCTCCTCATTGGTGGGATGGGGTGAGAGGCAGAAAAGGTCTTGATGCTGTGTAAGATGCTCAGCTATAACTTAAACTTTCCTGTATTGTCAATCCTATTTTCACCATCAATCCAAAACATCCCCACACCAGCTGCTGTGAAGAAAATTAACTCTGTCCCAGCCCAGCCAGGCATAAGCAGATATGTGGACACCAGGCCTTTGGGAGAGGCTGACGAAAGTGTGAGCTGGAAGCTTTCTCGTGTATATCTGTGGAACAGCTATCAGGAAATCATGGCGTGTAACACTGTTGTTTCTCAGATTACATTCTGACAGTACTTTCTGCTAAAAATATAAATTTTCCCATTCTCCTTTAGATGAAAACAAACCTGTGATGGGTGTCCCTTCTGAAAGTTGAAGACTTGTCTGCCCATCTTACTTCATATTTCTTTGACCAGAATTTCTGTTGAAAGCCTCCAACTGAGACTACTTAACCTGTCAGTTGCACAGTGTAAATCTGGAGTTAACCCCACTGCAGCGTTCACAGAGGTTAGCCAAGGACAGATCCTTCCCTCATCAGTTCATGTGCTGAGGAGCACCTGGGGACCACCAGCACAAGGGAGCACAGGCTCAGGCCTGGTAAATACTGACGTCAGGGAGAAATGCCTGAGGCAGAAGGACAATAAATAAACAAAAAAGGACAGAGAGAGTAAAGAAGTAGACTGGAGAGGGGATAAAAGGAAGGAGTCAGAAGCTGGGGTTGATGATGAGTTACTGGTTTGTATACACTCCAAAGGAATGGGGTGCAGAGGGAACAGGATGGAACACTCACATTTCACCCCATAAAACATTTCAGCAAAATAATTCTGTTGTGTTTAAACCTGGAATTTAATTAAATTATTTACTTTTTTTTGGTCCAAATTTCATCTCAGTGGCTGACATTTAGGAGGGTAAGGATATGTTGTCATATTTGAGTTTTTTATTTTTTTAGCAAATGCCCATTTTATAATCACATTAGGATACTTTGACTTAGCAGTTGAACTGATTACTCCACACCTCAGATGTGCTGGAGGCATGAGGTGCAATGCACCCGAGGTGTGCATTAATCAACCTTGCCATATAGTCTGTCCTGTCTCACTGCTTAATTAAATTCCAAACCAAATAGTTTTGGTGAGAAGGTTAGGAGGGACCACTTCTTCAAGTGGGTTTTGCATGAGCTGTCCACAGTGCATGTAAAAAAATATAAGATATATTTAGAACAATATTTTAATTTGCAATACTTGATTAGATGGAAAGAATGTAATGTTTAAAAAAAGAAAATGTGATTAAGAAGCTTAAGTGCACAGTATATTACATGAAAATTCTGATCATAAAGAAAGGTAATATCTACTCAAAATTATAATTTCTGTACTTTTGAAATCAACTCAGCAAGAATTATCTACCCATATCAAATTGTAGCACTTGTCAAAATCAACTGTAAAGCATCTCAAGTGCTCTTCTGAATCAACAAAACAGATGTATAGCGATGTGAGGTTGCACTGAAATGGAAATAAAAGTGAACTAGATGCCAGTCATTGCCCTTAATCTCTTGAACCCGGCACTTAACACAGAGGATACCACAGGTCTTTGGGACACTGTTTAGAAGGGGAAGAAATCAAGACTTGAATCTTAATAGCATATGCAAAAACACTCTATAAAATTATTTTCTTTCTGCTATAGTAGAATATCATATGCTCAAAGAGCACCTTGCCTTGTTCATAGATATGAGGCAATGTTTGAAACAGAACCCTGTTTCAGCTTTAGACAGGAAAAAAACCTGAAATATGTGAAACATAAAAAGGTGTTTAAATTTTTAAAATAGCAATTAAATATGCTTAGAGGTTCAAAAGTCACCATCTCAGACCCTTCAATAAAATGTGCTATGATGTTTATGGGATAACACTTTCAAAGGAATGAATACAATGAATATAGCTTTAGTGAAGATTACAATATTGTTAGATTTTACTGGAGACTTAATAGATAACAAATGTCTGAGAGCATTAGTCCTTAGAAAACAACAGCTCCCATCCCATCACCTTGAATGTATGTCTGGAGTGATGTTCCCTGCAAATTCGTATAACCTGGTATCCTTGGAATCGTGATGAAAATGGCTGGTTTTTTTGTTGGCGTTGTGATGATGGTGCTTTCCAGGAGTGTGGTGCACAAAGAGAGACTAAGAGGGGCACAGATATCAAAATGAACAATTATTTATTTGACCTATCCTATGAACTGGTTAAGGCTCTGAATTTCAGGTAGAGGGATTTTTGTAGGCTCTTGAGGTACTGCAGAATTCTACCGTTTATCAACATTTTACCTGCTTCCCCATTTTCAATCAAATTTAGACTTGTAGAACTTTCAGTATATGAGACAATGCTGAAAGTTACTGACTTCACTGCTGTATATAATGAAGCCATCACAGCATGAGTTATCCATAAAGTGGTCTGTTTTCACCACCAGAATTATGGAGCTGGCTGGCACAGATGATTGTTAAGCCCTTCTTACTCCATGCTGAGAGATGGTCCAGTTGAACAGAAAATTCTCTCTGGGGTGGACCAGGGATCCCAAACACCATGGATGGATGTCTGGAGGATTAGGCTCCTGGACTCATAGTGACATTCTTCTGTGGCTCAGTCCAGACAAAAGAAAAAAATCCTAACAAAGAGTCCTTGGTCTGGCTTGTTGCCAGCGCTCAGAGGCAAATATGCTCGGTTTTCCAGATGAAGATAGCAACCAGCTACAAATATTTTAGACTAATTTTAATGTATCTTGACAAATTAATTCAGCCCTTTGTGGTTTTCATCCATCATTTTCCTCCTTGTCTGCATAGAAATAGCAGACTATCAATTCTAGCTCTTGAGACACAAATAAGGGCGTTTGAGACCTTCTGACTTCAGCACATGTGAACATTTGCAGAGCTTGTGAGCAACACTTCCCCTTCAGGGTATGTCCTGCAGATAGGATTGATTCATGCAAGAGGCGAGACAACATGGGATCTACTTTTAATTCAGTTACAGCCACTTTCACAGACTTTTTTTTATACAGGTCTGTTAAACAAAAGGGATAGTTCTAACGAAGAACAAAAAACTGAGCATGAGATCTCACTTTCTAGTTTCCAATTCTGTCAATTCACTTTCCAAGTGGTTTGTTTGTTTTTTTAAACATTGTTAAGATTAAATACACTGAGAATTACTCCAAATTTTCCAAAAGTGATTTTATTAGATTCCAGAGGTCAACAGGCTATTATAAAACCAACAACAGAGAAAAGAAGAACTATAAGGCTTTGGACAATACAAATATATAGAAAACTCTAGTAGATACCTGATCAATTCAGAATAAATCACCACCCAAGAAACCAGGAATGGTAGGAGCTGAAAAATCAACCTGAAACACAAGCAGAATAAAATATTTCTACTCACAATTAGGTTCAAAATGGACCCAGTCATGGCATCATACAGGCATGGGTTATCTGAAATGTTGTTACATCCTTCCCCTTCTGCTCAGTCTTCCACCCTTTCACCAGCAGTAGTAGCTAAGACAGAAACCCTAACTTCTATTTTCCTCTTTAAAAGGGTTTTCTTTTGTGTGTTTTGGTCTTGGTGAGGCCTTTTTGGGAGGGGCTATTGATGCTTTGGTTTGCTTGGTTGGGTGGTGTTTGCTTGTTTGTTTGTTTGTTTTAAAAGGACATTCTGGTTTTGCTTGACACAAAAGTCAAAAATGGGAGCTTTTTCTGCTGTTTTCTAACATTCCCAGAAGCACTGAGAACATAACAAAGTGCTTCCTGTCAGCCTTTATAGAAAGCCCCAATAGAAATATTTCAAGAGGTCTCCAGGGTTTGTAGGAGACAGAGACGGGAGCTGTGTGCCAGGGGCAGCGTCAGGCACGCCCGCGCGCGCAGACCACGCAGCACTGATGAAGTCTTGGCGAGCAGATGGCCCAGCTGGTGCAGGCCACTTCGCGGCAGGACTCCGAGCGCAGCCTGGTGCACAGAATATTTGCACAATATTTGCACCCTTGCCTGCACAGAGGACTACTTCTCCTTTCCCTCTCAAGCCCGGAGGAAATCTGGATAAATGTGTAGCTGTGCCACAGCTCACGCCTCTGTGCCAGGCCATGTACGCAGAGAGAGGGAAATGTGCCTCCAGCTTTCTCTGCTCTCCTCTGGAGGTGGCAGCAGGTCCCAGCTACCCACCAGCTCACGCTCAGGCCGTGCAGGAGATCTTTAGTGGCACAGCAAACTACTTTAAAGATACATTCATAGTGAATACTAATTCCATTAACTCCATAAGATTTTGAGACAGTTTTTGGCACTATTTTTTTAATTTGGGCTGACATTCAGAATTTCTTCCCTGCACTGCATATGATGACACTTCGGTAAAGGTATTATTTTTTGCACCTGGCCATGTTTCCTTTCCAGGCCAAACACATAACAGGAATAATTTCAACTTCCAGCTTTTGCCTTAAAAAACTGCAGTGACTGTGAAAGGTAAAGTGACATTACAACTCCTGTCTGTTTTGTATTTCTTGGCTTGTTTTTATTTTTGCTTTTTTTATTTATTTTTATTTTATTTTTTTTTTTCATATGGTCTGCGTGATCTCTGAAATGTTGAGCAAAATTTCTTATCTGTTGCACCACAGTGCATATATTGTTGTTCCCAAAGGTTTACTTATAACGTTCATGGCATCATTTATTTTTTCCTTTCCCCCCATTGTCATTTCTGTACAGATTTAATACAACAGAAACATGGCTTCCACTGGGAGCTACAGGTAGAGCAGTTACAAAGTTCTCTATAATTGGTGTCTGCCATGGCTGCTCACAGTAAGTTATGTAAATCACAGCAAGGACCCACAACCCCTAAAGGCATGAATATTTTTTTTCATTCAGTGCAGAGGATAACTTCAGAATCTTAGTAATAGTCCCTTCCACATCAGGGATCTCCTTACCAGGAAAAGTCAAGGTCTAGAAACCGGCCATGTCAACTTTGCAATTTAAATCCTACTGTTAAAGATGGTTTGGTAGGTATTACAGTAAGTCAATGCATTGTAGGCAATATTAATTTTTAGGATGCATTTTCTCTTCATAGTCTTTGCAAATCTATCTGCTTCTGTTTATAGTATCACTCTGGATAGAATCACTGTAGTAACCCCATCAAATCACAGACTTAAATATTTATTTACTTTATCTTTAACAACTTTTTGATTTAAAATGAAGTGAGGTGTTGTCAGGGTTTCATTCTGAAAATGGAGTAATAATTCCATTGATTTTCTA
This sequence comes from Pseudopodoces humilis, assembly GCF_049639895.1. Classification (NCBI taxonomy): domain Eukaryota; kingdom Metazoa; phylum Chordata; class Aves; order Passeriformes; family Paridae; genus Pseudopodoces; species Pseudopodoces humilis. Next base: position 48,562,489 of record NC_142204.1, on the reverse strand, counting down.
GTGATGTATTTTAGTTAAAATCATGTCTTCCAAGTGATTGTGAAGCTATTATTAAATGTTTCCTTTAAAATAGTACTGCAAGTGCAAGAATTTTTAGCCTAAACTCAATAAGTCAAATTCTGTCTTATAATTTTTTATTTCTCCCACAAATCTTGCTCTTATGGGTCATATACACCAGTTTATGCACTATTTATTAGGTAGCTGAATGAATCCTTAAAACATAGTAATTGTCTACTTCTGTTATGGGGAAAAGGTTTCCTAAGGTAAAATCCTTGTTCATACTTCTAACTTAATTCAAAAACTTCCAAATGCCCATTGGCAAAGCACACGGGGCAAAAAACCCAAACCAGAACAACAAAAAGCCCCCACAAGAACAACAAAGAAAAGATGATAAATGTTTTTAAAAGACAGTTGAATCAGATTCTTCTTCTACCCTTACCAGCAAGTATCCTGAAAAAGAAAAATCTTATGGGCTTGATTGGGCAGATAGCCCCCTCAGATTCAATCTTAATCTTAACTAATAACATTTCTTATTCTACCTCCAAACCTTGTCATCTGCACCTGTCTTTCTTTATATTTTTAATTTTGTTTTTAAACATAAGAAGTAAATGCATACTGTACACACACGACATAGTATTGCATGTACCTATAGGCATGTACATACACAGTCATGTTCAGAAACAGACACAGAGGCTCTAGAAGAAAATCAGGTGTTTCTTAACCACATAACATTGGTGAGGCAGCATACCTTAAGCCTGTTGTGCAATGTGCCATTTTTACTTTGGCCTCCAACACCTGCTCTGTGTCGCTGGTTGGTGCATGCAGCATCACTGAGCCTACAAGGACACATCCCTGGGCTGGAACTGCCTCTGGCTCACCCTGCCTCTCAAGGCTTCAAGGAAGTGGACAAACAGACTCCCAGGAGGACCCTGGTGAGGAGATGAAGGTGACTTAAAGCCTCCTCTTCCAAATAGCTTAGGGCCTTACACAGCACAATTCCAAGGGTACAGAAGAGTACCAGCCACTAATGCAGCCCAGGCTCAGTAAATTATTTTTCCATCAACTACAAAAAGCACTCGTCCCTGTTTTTCATCTCTCTACCAGTTAGACAAGTCAAAGAACAGAAATGGAATTGGCTGGTACAGCTATCTAGGACCAATTCAGTGGTTCAGTGGCTCATATGTCTCTGTTCTCTGTCATCTTAGAAGCAAACATGAGCTATAATCATCCACATGTCAAGCACAGCTAAGCTGGGTACTGGCAGAAGCAGCATGCAATTGAAATTTTGCCCAGCCCTACTCAATGAACTATGTCTTCAGGTAACAGCTGTGTCTGGTAGAGACAGGGAGCTGTGGAAACTCCCTTCCTCTATGAAACATGTTACATAGTTTACTACTCTTACATAAAATGATGCAAATAAACTGGTTTTTTTCACTTGAAAAATGTTGTCTGGTAATGTCAGAAAAATATATTCAGACCCTAATGGACATGTGCAGCTCCTGAGATTCATAGATTTTCAGTGTGGCAAAATTTTACAATTAATTTGTTTACTATTGATAAAAATTGTTTAAGGCTCCTGCAGTCTCTCAAATGGCTTTAAAAAGATGGAAACAATTATTATTTTACTTTAGTTATCCAAAATAAAGCTGTTTTAGTGCAATTCCTACTCTCGCTTGAGGCCCCTAATCTTAAAAATGCAGGGTCTGGAATACTTATTATATCCTGCAGTATGAACCCCAAGGCAGAGTAAAGAGTACCTGATTTTCCAAGTGATTCAGGCCTCCTAATTGCAGGTTAGGTTTTGAGTAGTTAGGAGTCCAAAGGCTTTCTGTGGGCTGAAGTAATATTTGTCTGAAAAAAAATATTGGGGAATGGGCATAAAAAGAAATAAGCATTACAAAAAATTTGCATCACTTGGTTATTTATGAAAAGGAAAACTCTGACATGAAGAATCACATAAAGTTAAAACTAAAATAAAACTAGAATGGGTTTGCTTGTGGGTTGGGGCTCTGCAACCTCCCCCCTCCAAACTTTGTATGTTTAATTTCAGTTACTGGAACTGTGTTTTCTACCTTCTTTTTACAGCCTTTTTTATAAAAGGTAGCTGGTACTCACAAAAAATTTTGGGACCGTTCAAAACTTTTCACAGTTAATTAGTAATGCATGTAGCAAAACACCCGCCCTACCTCTGGGCCTTTGGGGTTGCCCTGGTTCACTTGTAACTGATTTATTTTTTAAGGTTGTCTGGCACACCTCCATCCCAGCTGCTTCCAAGAAATTTCAGCTCAGCGTCAGCTGGGAAAGATCAGCTTCACATGCTGACATACAGAGGCAGCCTTAGGAATACAGGGGCCTCTGGTGGGAGGCGTCAACGGGAATCTTTGCTCTTTTTGCTGATCCAGGGATATAGTATCTGCCACCATACAGGACGTTTTTTAGCATTTTCTTTGAAAGAACACTCACCTGATTATTGCACTGTGTTTTTCCTCAATGAGAAACAGAAATGTTATCTTTACCAGATTTGTGGCTCATTGCATAGGTCTGAACCGTGGATGGCTTTTGCAGGCGCTCAAACCCTTTGTTAATAGCTGCTGAGATGCCAAAACAAACATACTATTTTATAGTCTGGTTAAATTGTACAGAATACAAAAGAAAATAGAGAATGATTCTGATATTTTTCCTTATGTCTGAGTAAAGGTTTACTCTGCAAGTCTATAGTTGAAACTGATAGTCACAAATCCTACCCTTCTTCCTAGATATACATGTCATTATCTTTTTGGTGATTATTTTTATTCAGAACTTCCCCCCAAAAAGTTTCTCCCATGTTCCCTCCTTCATTTTAATTCCTCTAAGATTGCAGATTAATTTTGTCCCTCACCCTCTTCCCTAGGCTTCCATTTGGTTACCTTCTGTAATTTCCAAGGGTATCTGAATCAAAAGCATCTTATCATTGATGCAAAACACAAGTTAAAAAATATTGTATCTAATTGAGTCCATTAATAAACAAAGAAAACATCTTTAATCATAATGTACAGCACCTGATTCTACTTAAAGTACACAAAGCTGCTCACTCTGAGATATTGGAGGGCAGTGAATTCTACCTCTGGGCAGACAACTTTTCCCAATTTGTACAGTGAGCTGAATGAAGGATTGTCATCTGTAAGTTTGATCCAAAGCTAAGAGGATCTAACAGGAAACTCTATGGCTCTTTCTTTTCTTTCCAAACTTCAACAACATCTCTCTGCATAGAAATAGTTTCAGGACAGCAATTTAAAAACTTAATTTTTTTCAGAAGTGGAGGCAAAAATAATATAAAGCAGAATGACAGTTTTAGCACAATGAAGAAAACTGGGTCTTGATAGAGCAGACCTTTGATTAAAACAATATTCCTGCTTTTGTTTTTTGGGGTTTTTTTTCTGCAGCTAGGTAAGCTGAACAAGATTGTCTCAATTTAGCTCTGCAAGATTACTCATTTTAAAACTGTTATTTTATTTTTGCCTGTGTTCAGATATTTATAGCAAGAGAACACTTCCAACCTGCACAGAAACTATTTTGTTAGGAGAATGGACTTCGTATGTTCCATTCAGCTTAGCACCATTAAGCTTCTTGGTCTAGCATTTGCTGTCTGCCACCAGGATTAATAACTTAGTACTTTCTTCCTAGTCTGTGGTTACATTTCAAGAATTAAATGATCATTCAGAAAGTTGGCTTCGGTTTATGAGCTGTTAAACCTAAGAGAGATACAGTACGTCAAAATGAAAAGAGTTGAAGTGATAATCATTAATGTTAACTTTGTCCTTAGAGTCTTTATCACTTGACATAAAATGTGCACCCATTCCTGTTACAATAATTTCACTCATATTTAAAAAAGATAATTTTTTACAGGGGACCCAAAGGATATCTTTCTATTGTTTAGGCCTTTGTGCGAAGATGCACTGAGAAGTCTGGAGACAGCAATCTTGAATTTGCACCCCTGGGATGTCTGGCACTGACAGATGAAGTGAAATTGTCCCCACACTACTCCATTAACAGACCTCAGGTTGGATTTGGAGGCTGAGTGACAGTTCAGCTGTTGTGCCCTTTCATTTTTTTTCCTCTGTTATTAGGGATCATCAAGGAAGAAGATTGATAGGATCAAATGAACTCAACTGGTTTGGCTATATAGATACCCATTCTCTGGGCTCCTGGCAGAAACCACTACCTGACTTCACACATATAGAAACATCTGATGAGGGCAGAAATTCCCAAGTAACTTCAGACTTGACTGGGCTAGACAGGCCAATTGGTAAGCTCTTTCCCAAACTTGACTTTTCCTTTTAAAAATTGATTCCTTACCCAGGAATCTTATATGAGGATTTAATTTGAAATAATGAGCTTTTCCGTGTACATTCAAAAAAGCTCAAATCCACATTTATTCTTCCTAAATTATAAAACATGTGCTAATAATTGTCTAATGCTAATAGGTGTCACTAGCAGTGTTGCCTCTTATTGTGCTGTCTCTCCCCCTCTTCTTATATGAAATGCAATTTTTTTTCTTTTTCTATAATTTTAACTTTTATTCACCTAGTATTTGGCATTCAAGCCCAAAGTTCAGGCAAATATAACAATCATTTGAGAAATACTCACTAGACAAGTATTCATGCACTCTTGTATCACCTGACATATGGTGAACAAGCTGATGAATGACTCAGGATTTAAATGGTAATTACCATTCATCATTATAATAGACTTGCTAATTCATAAATTCTTGGTAAGCCAATTTTCTATAAAAAGGTTAATAATAAGAGTGGGAAAGAAGGAAAAAATAGCCCTAGTGTGATAAAAAATGTAAAAGCTAGAATATCTTCACTGCCACATATCCCTTCTAATGATTGAGTAATTTTGCACCAAAGCTCTTGCTTATTGACACAATACCACTTGCAGTACTAGGATTCTGATGGAAACAGGGGAAGGCAGAAAAATCCAGTGAAACTGCTAAAGGCAGAGGCTAAGGTGTGTCAGACAGAGAAAAAGGAACTAAGGCACTCACACGTGGCAAAGGCAGGCAGGATCTTACCCACACATTTCCCAGTTTTATAGTACTTGGTGACAATGTCATGTTCTCAGAACTGCTCACAACATGCACGTTAGAGAAAACTGTATGGAAATGTTCCTGGTACTCCTAAGTGAACCTGGGAGGAATGCATCTAAAATCATCTCACTGCATTAGCCTTACTGAGTGTTCTATAGGTTACTCTGAACAAAAGGAACCTTTAGTTGTCTCTGCTTTGGATAAAACAAGAAAAAAAAACAAGAACATGAAAAAGAAATTTGCTCATTTTATGATCTTTATCTGGTAAAAAACTGTGAATGTCGTTTACAAACCCTGGGAAAAACAGCAATGTAGACTGGAAAGAACACATAGAAGCAACACTGAAAATCTATATATCTGGTACTCAATATAGCACTTAGTTGCCCATTAGATAATGTACCTAAATGTACACAAATGCAAAAGCTTCTCCCACCTCTAATCCTTATGTCACCACGTCTTTTTATCACATGAGGACAATATGGGACAATATGCCCCACCAAGGCAGGTCGTCTGACCTCCTACACCTTCCTGCTCCTTCTCTGGGCACCACAGATGTGAAAGCTACACTAAATTACATAGTGGTGTACTTTTTACTTCAGATGGAAAAATAAGGAGGCTGCTAATGGGGAAGAGATGCATGTCTTTGCAAGGAACTGAGGAACAAGAGGAACAGAAAACAAAAGAAGTGATGCAAAGAACTTTGGTGCCTACCCATTCTCCACTGTTGTTGTGCAGGGCACAAGTTCAAGAGAATGAAGAAGTCAAGTTAAAAGTTGAGTTTTTGATCATTTTAGCCTTCATTTGGAACCATGCAGGGAAACTTGCCTTTTCAATCTGTTGCACATTAGGTATCCGGGTGATTGGACAGATGTTGGGTGTTCAAGAATGAAGGATTTGCATGGGAAAAAAAATCAACCCAAAGCTATTGTGCACTATGTAACACCACACTGGGATTATGAAAAATACCAAAATTTACTACAATATACACTGTGTTCAGGAAAGTTTATAATTTGGTTAATCTTACTGACTGCTTCCCTTGTAGAAACAGAATCTGGAATGCCCACCAAGCTAGACTCTCTTTTGCATGTGTTTTGCCTTTCTATCTTTGTCTCTCTTGCACACATACATTATAAAATCTCAGAAGTGATGTAAATTTAGAAATGGATGTTAAAACTCAACCTGTACCTCAAATTCACTGGACTTTTTTGAAACAAACAGAAGTTTTAGATATATTTAGAGTTCCATATATTGGAACAGCTCCTTAAATGTAGAAACAAAGATGTAAAGTATTAAAATGTGCTACGCATGAGGACTGGATTTCAGAGTATGTTTATATTTGAAACTGGATAATTTGCAGAAACTCTTTTCAGTTGCACTGGTTATAAAAATTAGGCAGTGTGGAGAATAAAAAAGGCACAATAAGAGGGTATCTATGCCATTTTTCTTTTTGTTTACTTGACAGTATATAATAGTAACTGCTTATAAAGAAAAACAGAAGGCATACAGTATAACTTTAAAACAAAAGAAAAAATACAGAAATAGGGCAATTAAGACATTTTTCTAAAGAGCAAGGATTCAGGTCTAATATTACAATGTAACTACTTTTCAAGAAATGTTATTAAGCTAAATACAAAGTTTCAGAATAGTGCATGTCTGTTATATTACAGAAATGATCAAATTCATTTAAAGTGGCAGTAAAAAGAATTTATCACTGGTCTTCAGAAAGAGAATATATCAAGCCTTTATATATTTGCATGACTTTTGTTCTAGTTTTCATTTTTTTGCTAAACCAAAAGCTTGAAACATATATTATGCAATTTTTAACAAGTATCACTGAAATTCTTGTTTTCCTAGGGATACAAAGCATAGAAAAAGCCAGCTTTTGGGTCAGCTGCAATGGAGAGTTAAATTGGAATAAGTGAATCAAAATGCTTATGCTCAGCCAACTGCATAATCAAAGGATAAAGATTCCACTGAACAATTTAATATCTGACTTTTCTAACTAACCTTTTTGCCGTAAATCAAAATATTTCATTTTATTTTTGGAAGTTAGTCTTACATTGGGCATAAAGAGAAAGGAGGAGAGCAGCTCAGGTAGCCATGGGCAGTATACACCAGTAAGGTCGCACATCCAGAGAATCCTGTGACATCACAGTAAACACAACAATAAAGCTCTGGTGGACTGGGAAGTCACTGAAATGACAGGAAGGTATCTTTGGACTCAGTTGTTTTGCACCATACTTATTTCACTTAATTATAGGATGAAAAAATATAATATTTTATTTCTAGGAAGAATACATTGTCCCCTTGATATTTTGGAAAGCTCAGTTTATTGAAGATTTTCTCTAATGCACTGAATGAGAGCATTACAGGGTTTTAGCTTACATCACCATTTCAGGGTTGAGCTGAACAGTGGATTATAGAAAGGATACATTGACATTAGTACAGAGGCCCACATGGTTGCCATTAGATGTTTGAAAACCTCCTTTAAAGTGACTCATTTGCTCACTTTACTGTTTTCAGGGTTAAGTTCTAGAACTGGCCAAACATTTTCCAGAAGTTGAATGCTTGAAACTCTAATGAATTTACAGCTAAACCTAAGCTATTGAATTTGATGGAAGAAGAATGTAAATGTTTGGCATCAGGGTCTGTGTTACACTTATGGAAATTTTGAGAAATGAATGTGAAGTTGTGAGATCTTAGGAATATTTGAGGGTTTATATCACAGCTTTTCCTATGCTTTCACTGTAGGACTGTATATTGCTTTTGATGTCAGGGTTTTTTTCTTTTAGCAGATGTACATTTTTTTTGTAATAAGGTTTTCTACTTACTGATATTTTGGAAGGAGAGATACTCATACTCATTTTCATGAGTATTTGTATCTGTGGAAATAGTTGTTTTGCTCCACAGAGGGTGAATCAGTGTTTTTTCCTTTTTCATGACCTTCAGAAAACACTATCTTTATGCCACTGTATAAATCTGTAATTATTTTATCCAGACTGTGTGCATCCCTGCCCCAAAAAGGTTAAAATAGGACAAGAATAGTTACATAAATGCTGATGATGGTGACCATAGGTATGGAACAATTTCATATATTGGAAGCAGGCCAGAGAAGAGCAGCTGCAGAGGAAGAGGGTGGCATGGTAAAGATAATACAGAGCAATTGATGACCATTAATTGTATGACAAGAATTGAAGAAATCAAATGGAAATTTAAAAGACCACAAGAAGTATTCTCTTGTTCAATTAATGGTTGAAATTCTTGAAATGAATGACCACGAAATCTGTTAACCATAGTGGTGTACCTACTGCCTTCTGCTCAGAGAATCCCTCAGCCGTGCGCTGGAACAGAATGAAAAGTTTCCAAAACCATTTTCACTGTTTCCATGTCTCTTTAATATTTGCAATTATTCATTGGCACCATCATATAGCCTTGAAAAAACTCCTTGTATGGTGTGGGCTAAACACCATAGATTATTTTTGTGGTTTCTCCTAATTTTAGTCCTAACAGTTGGCCTCTGGTACTCTTAACTGGTTTCTTTTTTACTGGCAGAGCCTCCTGGCTCATTGAAATGTCATTTTCACAAGTGAAAGAGCCATGTGGAACATTTTTGGGCAACACAGGCATATGGTATAATGCAAGCTGCATAATACAACATTGGTGTTCCTCCTGATGTTTGTCTTTTATTAAGATGTGGCTGTTTAATGCTGATGTGTACATTTCTTGGAGAACTACCACGAAATTTCCCAAAAACTGCCAGCCCCACACCTTGGTCAATTGGTTTGGAAAGAAAATATTTTTGGCTTTGAGATTTTTGAGTTAAGCTTCCATTTTAAAAAGGAACATAGTGCAGAACCAAAGTGTCTGGCTGTAAATAAGCAACCACTTGCAGGCACACCTTGATAATTTCTGAGATAGAAGTTTTCCAGTGGGGTTTTCTTCTTGCTCAAGGTCAGATAACTTTCACAGTACTCATACCATCTGCTAGATTTAATATCAGTTGTAAAAGTAGCTGTGAAATATAATTTTATTCTTGACATCTGGAAGAGAGCTTGGTGTTGTAACTGGTCTATAAATTATAAAAGTAAATATACATGCATGAATACTTTGAGGCGTAATGCATGTACTAAACACACAGTATATGTACCATCAAGTATTTCAGAAATATCTAATATGTTCTGAAATATAATTTCTGCTTTTTTCCCTCACCCCATAAACTGAGGAAATGTCTCTGGAGTCATGTATCTGCACTCAAGGTTTAGTCATGTGCTACCAAATCATCTGCATGAGGAAACACAAAGGCATCCACAGCATAAGCCACCTGCTCTGTGGCTCTATAGCCATAGACAACAGTATTTGTGGCTGGCTTGCCATTCCCTCCTTGCCCCTTTTCTTTACTCCCATGCAGATTTGTGAGGAACCCAGGCTTCTCCAAATTATTTACACATCAGTCAGGAATTTTAAGCCAGCATGGAAAAGGTAGAGGGAACAAACCACGCTGAGCGGAAGGTTGGCCAAGTTTAGTTTTCTCATGGATTAGTGGGGAAACAGCCAAGCTAGCCACAGGTGTCAATGTAGTTAATGATAAGGGGTGTGAACCTTCAAATGACAGCTGTGTTCTCTTTTTCTTCTTGGCACCACAGGTTAGATGCAAATGAAAATTTCAGAAGAGAAGCCATTTAGAGACATGGTTATCTTGGAAGTTTTTGGATGTCAGTTTGGTTAGAAAATTATACAGCAATGGAATGACTTTAATACAGAAATGTTCTTTTCTCTTTCTGTGATGATCTTAAGTATGCAATAATTATTCCCTTGGGGTGTAAGTCTGTAAGTATATTACAGGGTTTGGCTGACAAAAATGCTTCAGCGAATATTTCAACTTGTTCTTGCACTCTTCATCTTGGCTTTGAACATCGAGTTCGTAGTCTACATTGCATGATCAGTCTTGTGCTTAATTCATTCACAGGTAAAAAGAAAATTCAGTGCAGGACCTAAGCAGAGAAGCAGTTCTTTGCAGAGTATCTATACATTCCTGCATATACCTGCATAGATACCTGATGCTATCAAGTTACATATTCATGTAGATCTCAGGGCTCTATGTGTAGAGTTGTGTTCTGTGAGGGCACTGGCATAGTTTGGAACATTCAGCCTCATTCTCAAGCGCTGATTGTGCTCAGTGTTTATTCCTCAAAAATGAAATTGCTATGTTCACCCCCTGAAAAAGCTCCTTTGTGCTCCTAATAGCATGGAAAATCTGTAGGGAAGAGGACCTCCTAGCTCTTCAGAGAACATACACTGCATAAAGCTCTATTTATATATTCTTCAAAGAACCTATTTGCACCAAATTCTCCACCTCTTCCCCGGGTGATTCATTGTGTTTGACTCTCATGACAGCTAGGGAGTCAAAATCTCACTCATATTCTGTTTCAGTAAGAGAGTTTCACTCCGTTTCATGAAGCTCAAGAGCTACCCTCTGCTTGCTTGGAATGTAAAGAAATGTACCTAGTGCTACACAATACTTTGATTTGTGAAGCCTGTCCAAACAGTCATTTCAACACAGAAAAAGTCTGATAATAACACAGGATTTGAAAGTCAGCCTCTTTAATTCAGAATATCGGGTAATCAGAGCAGGTGATAGCTGTTAATTGGGAGGCATGGCTCCAGTGAAGACTGAGCTCTGAGGGAGGTATGTGTGATTGTCTGAGTTAGTTTAGATGTTGCTGCAGTTATGTTGCACAGCAGTGAATTACAGAATGATAAAATATCTGGAAAGGACCCTAAAGGATCACAGAGTCCAACTCCTGGCCCTGCACAGGACGATTCTAAAAATCCCACCATGTATCTGAGAGTGTTGTCCAAACAGTACTTGAACTCTGTCAGGCTTGGTGCTGTGACCACTTCTCTGGAGTGACTGTTCCAGTGCCAACCACCACCACCCTCTGGGAGAAGAGCATTTTCTTAATATCCAACCTAAACCTCCTCTGACAGTTTTGTGTCCTTTCCTCAGGTCCTGCCACTGGTCACTGGAGAGAACAGATCAGTGCTTGCCCATGTGTTTTCTGTTCTGTGGAACCCCTCAGTCTCCTCCAGACTGAACAAACCAAGTGAGCTCAGTTGCTCCTCATATCCACACCATTCACCATCTTCAAAAGCAGTTATGTTCTCAATATTTTTTTTTTTTCTTTTTATGAACTACAAGTCTTCTCACAAAAAGATGTGTGGAATCATCATCAACTCTGTTAAATCTTCACTAGAAGAGGTATTGAAAATAATTTTTAAAAAAATCTGAAAAAAATACACATAATCGAATAATATTTCTCCATTTTCTTCAGCTTTGTTCCCAAAGATCTCCAGACACTTTGTCAGCATATCCCTAGTTCATCATCTCATAGAAGGGGAACAAAGAGTTGAGCAAGAATGCCATCTTGTCTGAAGCACTGATTCCTGTAACAGAAAGAAATGGGAGTTATAAAATTCACTACCTTTGAAAATAAGTCTGTTCTTAGGTGATATGACTAGCATCATCAAGGCAAATTAATATATAAGCATATGTTTAAATTTAAGCCTTGGGTAGCTTGAATAGACCAAATTCTCAAGGTACTGAAGTATCTAACTCCTGTCGGAGGCAAGGCAGTTCAGCTGGCCTCCTGCTTCTGTCTGCAATATGATAAGGCCCAGTGCCTCAAGATAAACACAGCCTCAGGCATCTGCTCCTGCATTAGCTGGACCAAGCTGTTTACTAGCCAGGACAGCTCATTTGCAGTAGGCAACACCATAATTTATCCATGGCTAGATAACACTGCAACTTCTGTAAAGGACTCAGAATTAGTCACACAGATGTCAGCAACTTAAACATCTGAAAGATCAAAACTTAGCATGATAGTCCTAACCTACAGACTGCTTCAGTCATTTGGTCCAAACACACGTACAGAAAACTCAGTGTTTATATGGAAAGAGAGAAGAATGAAGGCAAGTTTCTTCACATGTTGCTCCAGAGCTTTACAAAGTTTCTTGTGCCTCCTCTTCCCCTCCTGAGACAAATATACAAAGCCAGCTCATGGAGATGTACTCGAACTGAGCAAAGATTCTTCTGGACCGCATCGACATAAAATATACAGAAACCCCAGAAGTCTGCAAAGTTATTTCAGAGGCTGGAAGCAATCTTCCTGTGATGGTGCAGGTATAGGAATAAAATGTTCTGTGTACATTTTATGTAGCTGTATATTTTGAGAGAAATTTGAGATCACCCACAAAGGGGGAATTTCTCTTATGAGGTAGGGCTGAATGATTTTACTTAAAATTAATAAATAAGAAATGAAAGAGCAGCTTGTTTCTCTAAAATCTAAGTTGTAAAATATATTTGTTTAGATTTTTTTTTATTTTGTTTATTGATCTTTTGGTATTTTATGTTCTTAGATGAGTACAAGAATTTAAACAGAATTTCTAGTTTTGGTTCAATAAGATTTGAAAGAAGAGCTTTAGTAATCACCGTGCCAATTCAAACTTACTTCCTACTAAAGAGCAAGCCCAAGGAATGCTTATGTTTTCTGGTTTAAATTCTTCATTAAAAAGTAAAAGTTTAAATTGGCAGGAAAACTGCTGTTTAAGCTGCTAGTACACCAACATCAGAGAAAGCTGAGTTTTAGCCCTTGGTACTCTGCCAGGTACTGTACTACATATAAGCAAGATAAAGAGAGAAATAAAGAAAAAAATGATGGGATAAGATGATTTTTATTTAGCCTGTGATACCCTAATTGATTTAATGTTAAGAAACAAAAGTTTACAAAGTACCTCTTGAGGCCACAACCAATAGACTTTCAAAATCTGTTGATTTGCACTAGACAACACATCCAAAAAACGGTAACATATAACTGCAAAGCACAGTCTTGTTTGGTCAAATGATTGGCATATGTTTCTCAAGAAATATCTTTATAACTTACTTAAAGCTCTGCTTATGAGTAATAGGTTCTTTCTCTCATGAGTGAAATAATTATACACAGTATTACACCACTTAGTTTTCTTAAAAGTTATAGCATCAGGGGCCTGATGTTATAGCTTGGCATTTCAACTGTAAGAACTTAGTTTTCACATTTAATGTCTCAGTCACTCTGGATCCCAGCCACCTAAAACTTGGCAGGCAAGTTTGTCTGCCCAGATGATTTTTTTAATAGTTTAAGATTAGTAAGTCCTTTTCGGTACAATAGCCAAAAAAATTTGTTTGGAGCTAGTTATATAGTATTTTTTTTTTTTTTTTACCGGCTGCAATTATAAAATTATTCTGTTAAAGAAAAAACAGAAAGGGGCAATCTGCAACTTGCCACCAATTCCTGTAGACTGATACGCTTAGGATTTTTAAGAAAAAAAAAAAAAAACAAACCCGCCCCATAGACAAACAATGAAAATTAAATATTGGACCTTGAGACAAGGAAATTCTCCATCAGACTTTACCAGTTACATTTACCTAGGCAAGCAGAGTGGCCAAGAGAAAACTCTTACCAGAATTTTAAAAACAGCTTTTTGCTTTTGCACCGCAGCGCGTCAGTCTTGCTTCTTGCCTTACACACGTCACCTGTGGGGAGAGACAGCCATTCCCAAAGTGGTGTGACCAGTGTGCCACCACCAACCATCAACACTTCTCACAGGCCACTGTGCACTCTTACCATCCATCTTTATAACTTATCTGACTCTGGGGACATAATATGTCGACTTCATGGTCCAGCACTACACTTCAGACCAGAATCTGGGCCTCAAGATGTCCATACAAAAAATTGTCTCTAATGTCACATGTTCCTTTGCCTGAATAGTCAGAATGGTCCAACCCAAAATATTATAGACTATCACCAATCCCTAGAGTATATGATAGTTTTATTTAAATTAAAAATTAAAAAAAATTAAAAAACGCCTTCTTCTTTGCTCTTCAGCAGGCAAATAATGCAGATTTAGAACACAGGGATTTTTAATAGACTGGATTAAGAGGAGGAACCTAATCCAACTGAAGCTTATAATAGCACTTACAGTCTGAGAAATGCACATCACTGATCCTTTAATTCACTGTCTGAACTGAAAAATTTAAGACAGTATGTATTACTTTGATCCAAAACTGAAACAATGTAAGTTTCAGTTACATTGAATTACATTACAGTACATTACAGTTACATTCAGTTATGTACATAGGCTTCTGCAGGTTTAAAAAAAAAAAATCTGAGCCACAAAATATTCAGTTTTTCTTACAGAATTTTTTAAGATCTCCTTTCTAAACAAAACTATATTTCTTGCTTCAAATTGGATAAATCAAACCACAGCAATTAGAACACATCTAAGTGGATGTTTTGACTGGGGAAAAAAATAATATATATATTTTTCCCTTCTGATCAAACAGAAAAGATACAACATGATTACACAAGTTCTTTTCACTAACTCATACCTACATTTTCCACGATCATAATTTCAAATAAACAAAAAATTTGTTCTTGCTTTCACTGATTTTAAGGCTTTTCCACAGATATCATGGTCAGACCCTAACAAAGCATCTTTTTGGAGTCCGTTACACTGAAAATTTGTTGTCCCCTGTGTACAACAATGTTCTCCCCTCATATAGGTTCATATTATCTAAAAAATATATTCCCATTTTTGATTTCTTTTTTAACACCTTTGTACTTTATTTCGAGATGCATGTGATATAAAAAATTTGACTGAGCATCGTATTCTTATTACTTTGGAAAAAAGAAGTTTATCATCAGGCAAACATAGCCTTCTGTGCTTTCATCATGTTGTCGTGCTGTTGTTGCAGCTTTCCATATGAACAGAATTCCAGCCAATTCTGGAGTCTTACACTCAAGCCAGCGTTACTGCAGTAATATTAATGTCATCATCTCTTTCCATGTGCAAAATATCTAAGCAATGTATTTAGTAACTGCATTGCAGACTTCAGTGTTGAAGTCCCTCTTACTTTCCTATCTTGAATGTAAAAGCCTTCTATTAGGAAAAGAAGATCCCAACTGGAATGAGATTATAATGCAATCATATGGTTCAGAGCATTATGACATGATTTTAGCAGCATGCTAGAAACTCCCTCTGCTCCCTGGCTTAATGAAATTTGAACTTATTATATGGTTCAGCACAGTTTTTGGAAGCCAACCAATAAGCATGGGAGGCTTGCAGTTGAAACAAGGGGCTTGTTTGCCAGGATTTGATTCTCTCAAGGAAACCTAGCTGCGGGCCAGATCTTTTCTTTTCATTGGATACAGAACAAGCTATGCACACAGCAGTATTTACTGGTGATGGCAGCCTGTGACAAAGCTATGTCTTTCCAGAATACTCTGACTAGAGCATACCCAGTAATGACTGCAGCTGTATATCCACTCAAAGATGCTTTGCCACTGCATAATACAGGATTCAAGAAGGGGCATTTGACGGCTGTGGGGCATTTAAAAGTGGAAATCCACCTATTGAGTAAAAATCACACGCTACACCTTCCTAGGTGTTTTTATGTGGAATTATAATATGAAGATATCCTGGAATGAAGAAAGAAATGGTTGTACCCGCACACAACTGCTTGTTCTATTTTTCAGGCTAACAGCTTAGCTGTAACATTTGTGCATTAGCTAAATAACATCTCAAGGGGAGCTGGAGATAGAACCTTGATGTGTCCTGATTGTACGTGTGTGAGTTTGTGCTCTCAAAGGATGGTCCTTAAAAAACTCCCTGCTGGAAGCTATTGTGCATATTGCAAAAGGACCGTTGCTAAGTGCCAATTGAGCTGGTACTGTATACTTGCCATTTTAAAAGAAGATTTCATACCACTTGATTATGTTAAATAGAAATGTTTGAAATTTAAACTGAATTACATCAAAATGGCACAGTAGTTATATGTCTAAAGAGCTGCTGCTACTCGCTCTCATAACTAATGTCAATCCCTTCTGGTAGACAGTTTTATGTGAAATCATGGTAGAGTATATTACAGGCAAAGTTTAGAGAGCCTTGATATAAAAAATACCTTAAATAAACACTACCTTAAAACCAGGCCTGTGTTTGTATTAACAAGCAAGAACTCCTTTATAGTAAAGTACAGTCCTTAGCCAAAAAAAATATCCTAATTTTAAATGACAGAACTTCGTCTTCAGCTTTAGGCTACTCTAAGAATTTTTTCTGTGCAGATGATAACTATTTGGGGAACTTGGTGAACTCTTTTACTGCAATCTAGATATATACCTAGTATAAATAATGCAGAAATTACCTCAAGACCAGCTTACAATGAAAAGAAAGAAAGAATAATATTAACAATATATAGTCAACATCAAAATCTGACAGGCATCAGAAATCCAAGATCATTAAATGGTAGAGAAGTGTATGCTAAAAAACCAAAATTAACCTAGATGAGCACCTAGTCTGCATATACAAATCTGATATTTTTATGATCAATAACTACTGATAATACATGCAGAGAAGTAGCAATTACTATTAAAAAGCTACTTTAGGATTTATGAATTTGAGAGAAATTTGTTAAGTAGTTCTGAGGGAGAAAACAAAAGGAAAACTCAGATACATTTAAACAAATTTTACTCCGTACAAAACATATGCTTTTAAGTTTTCATTTTGAAATTTTGTTTTTGTTTATTTCTAAAAGAAAATAAACAGGCAGACTAAGCACTTTTTTTTTTATTATTACTTCAATAAATATCAGACAAATCTGAGAGGGAGTGATTGCCTGAGGTTTTTTCTAGATCTTTACATTTCAGGTGTGAAGGTGGAAATCCTAAAATGCTATTTTTCATTTAGGGAAAGAAGAGGAAAAAGAATTCTTCAAACAGCTCAGAGACAGTGTAGGAACACAAAATATGTTGTTACCTGGGCTGGAGTATTATTTTATTTTACACTGTAATTAAATGCTCAGTTGCCCCTCCTCCCCAGTCAAGTTGATTTTATCCTTGGAAGGCAACAGGTAATTTCCATATCAAAAGAGCAGTGGCACCTTCATGCATTGTCACTAAGTTTCCTGTGATGTTGCCAGAATGAGATGGTTAAAAAGTTGTGAAGGAAATTATAAACAGCTTCATCAGCAAAAAGTTGTAAGGTACCAGGCTGCATTCCATGATTGTTGCAGTCCGCAACTGCAGGATCATGTCCAGGGAAGCTGCAGTTTCTGGGAACCAGCATGGAATACCAACGAGACAGGCCTCTGTTCATTAAACCACTTATTCAGCATGGGAACAAACTGTCATTCAAAGACAGAGAGCTCCAAGCAAAGGAAGGGTGAGGGGTTTTGAGGGACAGAACCCTTGAGGGTCTCCACCTTTGAGGGTGGAGTTTAAGGTTAGGGACCACTAGAAACACAACAAGGGAGAAACCCCCAGGGACTCAAACCCAGTCAGAACTCCTGGACCACTCCTCCCAAGAGGTCTGGGATGGGGTAACTTCATCCAGGGCTCACATTGCCCATCCTCCAACACAGAAGGTCAAAATTCCCACTAGCTTGGCTTACAGCCATGCCTCTCACATTAACAATGCTTCTCTGAAACTAAATCTTTGCCTCCTTGAGGCACCTCACAACACATGATCTTCTAAAAGTTGCAACACACACACATACTGATATTGTTGTGCTTTTTTTCACTTCCTAGAAGCTGGGCTGTACACTTGGATGTGTCTCTTTCTCTCCTGGGCTCAGGCCTGGTTTCCAGTGGTGGTACCTGACTTACTCATATGTTCTATGATAAGATTCAGACCTCAGGCTACCTATTTTGTTACAAAATTAAAATCTACTGTGCTTCATGGAGCTGAAGATCAACTTCTTTTGGAATGGATTGCCATGGTATTCTACATTTTGATTTGTTATCTATAGACTCAATATCCTCAAGACTTCAATGTTAAGATCCTCTTCCAGTTTTAGCTTGGAATGCATTTTGAAATTTATCTCTTGCTTGGCTTCTGTTAAAGCACAAAAATATGCAATTTGAGTTAATTGTTGTTTTTGACCGGGGTCTGGTGTAATCAGCTCACCCAGGGACTGAAGAAAGAAGTGTGGCTAAGTTTCTGTGATGATGGTGCTGGAGATAGCATTGTAATGGTGTCACAGCAGCCCAGGTTAGAATAATTCTCTCCCCTAACTGGTTACTCCTGAGGTCTTGTTTTGTAGCAGGGTCCTTCTTATTCAAGCAATGGAATGAGCACACTGAAGCCCTTATGTGATCTCTTGCATGAGCAAATGCCAAGTGAAGGTGCAAAAGGATCATCTGAATTCTGATCTGGATGGAACGAAAGACACCTGGCACAGGGATGTTGACATCCCAGGATCAGAATATCTGGCTTCTTTTGTTTGGTTGTGGGTTTTTTGTTTGTTTAATAGAAGTAATCTTACCATACCAGGAACAAAATCTAAATATGCAGGGTCTAACTTTCTACAGTTTTACTCTTGCTTTCTTTTAATTTATTAAGTATTCAAGAATTACTTCAATCTTCATATTCTTTGGGTCATTGTAAGGCTGTTCTTTGTTTCTTGTTTTCCGTAGTTTACTTATTTAGTTAATTTCTATTTTCTATTCAATTGACAATGTCACTGATTTAATAAGTAAGAAAAATTTCTTTCACTTTCTTTTTTTCTTTCAGAAGTGCAGGTCCTTAATCTGAAACTCTTTCAAAGGCTTTTATTCTCCAGTTTTCCTACAATTATCTTTTGAATGTTTGACCATTAGCTAACTATTTGTTTATTTTATTTTAACCTGAGCAAGAAAAAAAAAATAGTTTTCTGTAGTTTTCACTCTTGTGTTGGTCTGAGTTAAAAAAGGAGTGACCATTATGGTTAAATTCATGTCAAGGAACAGTCATGTTAGAAAAACACTGTTATGCAATTATGACTGAAAAAAAAAAAAAAATCAAAGATGGAACTATATATATCCCTCCAAAAAATGACCTTGACTAAGACAGTTTGAATGGTACTCAATCTTTCCTTCTATGACCAGGACTGCCTTTCCACTTACATTCATGTTTACAGAGCAAATGCTGTATCTATTATAGTAAAGAAGTAAATATGGTGTAAGTATGGACTGATGAATTATTGTATAAGTCAATGAAAGAGTGCTGGAAGCAGAGGAGCACATACCACATGTGATGTACCTTCTATTGCAACATTAATTTGTTCACTGAAATATTTTTAAATGTGTGGATTTAAAATTATAAAGAAAATCTTTTTTTTTACATTTTGCTTTGAATTTTTATGGTGAATTTTATTGAAACATACTTTTTAAAATCAGTCATTTTAGTATTCATTTTTTTCAAATTATAATCTTTTACCACTTAATAATAGAGGAGCAGAAGCTTTTTAAGCACGTAACAACTGTGACAATTTGATGGAATTCATTTTATGTAATAATTTTATCAAATAATATATTTCTTTTAAAAAACACCATTTATTAAAACATTATCCACAGTTTAGGTAGAATGGTAAAGCAAATGTCATTTTTAAACACATGACCCACCTTTGCTCACAGTGCAGCACAATTACAACATATTATAGGAAGTGTTGGAACACAGGATGACTCTATCAATAGATTAATAAACTTACAGATGAGTGCCCAGCATTTTTGAGCTAAATACTCTTTATTCACTCCTCCCTGTGCATATCCATGTGCATCTTGTGCTGTCTTGGTAAAACATCAAGCTCATAATAATTTTTTTAAGTTATTTTTATCTCTATATAGTTCTAATTTTTTTTTCTAAGAACAGAGATGTTTACCTGAAAGATGAGTTGTATACTCCATTCCCAAAAGTCTAGAAAGTTCAGCAGCTCAGACTGTAGACTCAGCTAAGCAGAAAAGCATCTGCACCTGCTGATGGTCCTGGGTGGGACTGGCTGAGCAGGGACATGTGACATCACATGGGAACAGGAATCTGATTTCATTTAGTCAATGAAAGAATAGAGTATTATGCACACAAAGATACACTGCAAGCAGGGATACCTGGTGTATGAATGGGAAGTGGAGGAAGAAACCCCACCAATGTAGATTCAGAGGGACAATCATGGAAGGTGGGGATCACTGTCTGGCCAGGAGGAAGGTTCAAAGGAATGAAAGGAAGAGAAATGACAGAGAGGAAGTGAGAGCATTCCCTTCTTTTCAGCATCGCCATGGTAGCCGGTACACCACCATCAGCCTCTGGTTTTAGAGATCTCAGCATTACCTTACCTTTAAGTTGTTTGCTAATGGAAGAATTTGTAAAAGGCCACTTTCATTTCTTCAGGGAATATTGTAAGCACAAGAAGTCTCCCACTTTTCAGATGAAAATCAGTCTACCAAACCAACTTGCTAAGTATCTGCTTGGGTTAGTACATCTTCTGCTGGAACAAGTCCATTTCTTGCCAGGATGAGATTAGACCTTTTTATATATAAGCACTGACTTGTCAGAAGGCACTGGAAAAGAATCTTGTTAAACATTTAATAATTTACTATGAAGAAATTCTTCAGTTAACTTAATCACAAAGGAAGAGATATGAACCAGTGCAAAATATCGCACATTTTTAACTAACCTTCACTGTAAAATGTTGTAAAATGGGTTTGTTTTCTGAGGGCAAATTCCTTCTTCAATTAAAAACTTGCGTTCCATTAAAAAAAAAAAAAAAAGTGTTCAATTTGGTTTTCTAGTTTATTTTGCAAAGTTTGTATGAGCCTTTTACATTCAATGTCTTAGCTGAGCAGCATGGATCCTCCCTCATGAACATGCACATTAACAGGTTACCTTGAAGAATTCCAATATTTCTAATATTTGAAAAGAATTCCTGTGGGTTTTTTTTTTGCCTCTAAAAGATCTGTTCCATAATGATGTTATCACTATACTATACACTCCTCCTGAACAATTTTCCTGCAAGAATTTTGTTGTGGATGCCCTTAATATTTGACAAGTGTTCCATAAAATACTGCTGTCTCTTTAGAATTCACCATGTTCTTTTCCTGCCTTTACTGCAGACAGAATATAATTCTTTTAGTGGTCTGTATGAATATTCATAAGTGACAAGTACTCTGAGTTCTAAAATATCGGATCGGGAGGTTTTACAATTATTAGATCAGGGCTTTTCTCAGTTTTACCCTGGGATTAAAATGTCTTTATTGCAGTGTAGTAACAGAGGAAGAACACAAGATTACAATAGATTTAACAAAAAGGAGATAACTTTGCATTATTTTTCATTCTTCTTTCAGTCTCCATCACGAGGATGGAGTCATGCTGTGACATTCTTCTCTGGGTATTGGAACATGAGAATGATATACTCGACTTTGAATGTCTCAAGTTTTGTAACATATAATAGCTGAGTTTTACTTCTTTCACCCCAGTATTTTGCATTTTGATAGGCAAGTGCCACTTCACCGCTGAGGCCCTTCTGCTGACCTTTAACACAGCGGGTAGCTTCGACAGTGCAATTATCACTATGGGTTGTGGTGTCCTGGAGGAAGACAGCGTGTGCACATGTATAAACTGGGATATCTAGGATGTAAAAAGCAGAAGAGCACATACCAGGCAAAAGAAGTCATTTGATCATGACAACCCACTCAAGCCAAAGTCAGGGTGATGGTTATGTCAGAAATTCTTGCTCAGCCTCCTTCATGCACTTGAGTGAAAAAGTCAGAGGCCACAATTAATGTGACCCCATTTTACTTTCTCTTAAACTACCACAACTTCCATCTCAGAAAGTTCTGCCTACCAGTTGAATAACAGGAAATCAACATACAGGAATGTGGCTTACCTGCTTGATGAATAGTTATTAAGTTTGATCCTGGTTTCCAGTTTCACCACAGAAATTGTTTCCTACACAGGTCATTGCTTCCAAACGTGGATGCCTAAAGCATAAATAAATATCAGGGTGTTTATCTTTATTTTATAGAACTACCTTGTATGAGAAAACCCCCAGGATTTTACCTTCAATAACAAGAGAAAACCAATAAAACAAGCCTCAGTAATATGCCATGTTCAGCAAAGAGCAATCAATGTACACTAATATAAGTTGAAGTAAAAGACAGTCCACCCACAAAAGAGACATAGATATCTCACATACTGTAGTTTTTGCTATTGCACTTCTAGTTACCACTACTGGTGCTGAGGAACTGCTCTCAAAATTTGTTTGAACTGAAAGTGCTTTTTATGACAGAAGCCTATGTGTTATATGATACTTTTGCCTTTGTAAATATAATATAAAAAGCTTGTAGGTGTCTTCTTTTCTTTAATTAGCATCACCCTTTAGAAGAACACTTGATCCGCCATCTTTGCTTTTGCTTTCCTTATCTTCACTATTTCTCTTTTCTTCATTTTATGCCTTCCCAAGTTACAGCCCCCTCCGTCTTCTTCTTATCTCTCCAAACAAAAGAAAACAGAGCTCTTCTCACTATTTTTCCTTCCCAAGACAAGTTCATGTTGCTTCAACATACTGCAGGAGGACAGCTTATGCTGATTTTCCTGCTTAAATATTATTTTTCATAGTTTCTCTGTTTATTTTTCCAAATGTGCTAAGAGACCTCCCAATGAGATCCCTTCTTCCCTCTTCACAATCTTCCCCTTAAGAATCTGAATGTTGCTAATATCTCCTGGGTAAAATCCAGCCACTGTGTCTACATCAAGTCAAACTGAATTTACTCCATGCTCTGCAGCTGTTCCATTGTCTCCTGATTATAACACAAGATTCTGTTTGTTTTATTTATTTATCATTTCTTAGTACCAGGCTTTCTGGAAAAATGTTGCCAGCTGGAAGTTACATGGAAAATGTTTAGCACAGCTTTAACACATGCTCCAGAGTATGTGTACACTCATTTCATTCTCAGTAAATCAGCATTTAGGGAATATGGGGAAATAGCCTGTGAAATGCCATCAGCTTGTCCTGAGCTATGGTGCTATTTAATAAAATCTCTAGCAAATTCAAATGGCAGAACTCTTCCGAGTCATTAGTGCATGCATTTTCTCCTCCCTGAGCTATCAATATCAAAAGCATCTTAAGAAACTATGTCAATGAAAAATGAAGGAAAATAAATAGAAAAAAATTAATAGGTATTTCTGATGAATAACTATCATCCCTGACTGTGCTAAATCACATTTCTAATCTCTCTATTTTGGGAATTTATTAGCACTTACTTCCCTCAGTTAAATAGGAATGACACATTATAAATAATGTTTATGCCTATAGGAGTTTATGTAGAGGATCTTCTGTTTTTCTGTAGCTTTTGCCTCATTCAGAATTAACTAGTCAAGTTCTCTGTTGACAGGGCATAAAACACAGAAATAAGTAATAAAACTATCAGTATCTGAAGATATTATGAAGATGCTCAGTTTCTGAGGTATGGGGAGCTACTGCACAGGGAATTTCAGAGATGTCCTCATCTTTGCTTGGTCCAGCAGGAGTTCCAGTTTCAATGTCTGCTGCCAGGTCCCCATATCAGTCCAACAGAGATCTTCCACAGCACGTTACACAAGCCCATTAAGAGTAGACCCATTTTCCTAGAAAAATAAGCTCTTATATTTGGGCTGAATTTCCACCTGTGAATCACAAAAAAACAGGCTTTGGTACCAACCTCAATTTTGAAAACCTTTACAGGCAATTCTACATTCCATGAATCCATCATTAAGACTTGGAAACAAACAGGAGAAAATTATAAAATGCTGGTTAATATCAAGATCTTTTCACTACTAATTTCCCGTTGATTTTTCTGAATTTTCTGAACTGCTATGTAAAATATACTGATCTTCAATAATCATGAACTATGACATAGTTGTACTTCTTCTTCTTTAGGAAGAGTTATTTCCATAGCATTTCTCAGTAATAACACTGTCCACTAGGATATGCTTGGACAGGAACACAGATGATTATTTGTGATAGTTTGGATCCTCACTGCTTAGACAAATCTAAATAAAAATTGAAACATATGTCATTCACCTCTGTATTGGTCATTAAAGTCCACTACAGTCCAAATCTGTGAGTCCAAATAAGAAAAATGATTAAAATAAATGTAATATATTAATTTCTGGAGCTATCTCAATACATGTCTGATGCACCACTTCAACTGAATTTATAATTACAATTCATATTTTTCTTCTTCCCTCTCTCTGGCCTTCCTCAACATTGATTCCAAAGATTTAAGGAAGATTAAAGAAGAGCAATATGGAACCGAAGAAAACAGAAACATGGAATGCTTCAAATTTGTATAAGGAAAAAATGGCCACTCTAACACACAAACTAATTTTTAGCTACCTGTATAATGATCAGTATGTAGTGAATGTTCAGGACAGTTTGAATCAATCCACAAAAGAATTCAAAACAATATACATAACTAATCAACATAATCATTTTTTACATAATATCTCTCATCTCAGACTTCTCATGTCAAGCCATCAGAAAGGGTAGTTTTGTTACATTTAAACCTCGAAATGTGACATAATTTGAAAGTTACATTAAATTGTGATAAAAGGTCTCTAGAAAAGAAAATGGTAATCCTGAATACTGCTGTCTTTTGCCTCTTAAAATCCACAGCTCATTTCCTTGAAATAATCTGGAATAACAACTCTCATCCCTATATTACATTAAGCTATAGTTGTCACAATGTGAGATATTAAACTATTAGAGAGTGTCCAAAGGAGGGGAGCAAGGATGTTGAAGGGCCTTGAGAGGAAGCCATATGAGGAGTGGCTGAGGTCACTTGGTCTGTTCAGCCTGGAGGAGACTGAGGGGAGACCTCATTGCAGTGTCAGTTTCCTCCTGAGGGGAAGAGGAAGGGCAGGCACTGATCTCTCCTCTCTTGTGACTGGTGACAGGACCTGAGGAAACAGCATGAAGCTGAGTCAGGGGAGGTTGAGGCTGTATATTAAGAAAAGATTTTTCACCCAGAAGGTGGTTGAAGCACTGGAACAGGCTCCCCAGGGAAGTGGCCACAGAACCAAGCCTGACAGAGTTCAAGAAGCAGTTGGACAGTGCTGTCAGGGATTGCTGTGATTCTTGGGGTTGTCCTGTGCAGGGCCAGGAGTTTGACTTTGATGATCCTTGTGGGTCCCTTCCAACTCAGC
>NC_142204.1:48524893-48532393 GCF_049639895.1 Pseudopodoces humilis | reverse complement strand
ACATGATATCTTACTATAAAAATCGTATGACTGAGTTTATAGCACTTACCTAAGAGCCTGATGTCATCTTCTCAATTCATTAATACAGAAATCAGGACTGCACTAAAGAGCCTGTGCTAAAGGAACAAATCCAAGACCATCTTATGAGAATAGAATTAGAAAGATTAAGAAAGTAATATGATTTTTCTTCTTAAATAGGAGTAATTTCAAAGCAGCTGTTAACACTTGCATGTCTGAAACTTCCTTACTGGCACAAGGGAGAACTAAAGGAATCAGACAGATTCAAAGACAGTTTAATGTAGCTGTAAGTCTGACACCGCTGCTGATACAATTTAATTGAGAACTAATTAGAACTAAGAAGGCTACTTATTTTGTCAACTGCACATGTGTTAGTTCCAGTCATTTTTAATCCAATGTAACAAAGATAAAGAGTCTAACTTACTTTGTTTAGTTAATAACATTAGGCCAGAAGGATCACCTAGTCATTTCATGTTGCCCAATACATTGTTAATATAAACAATGTTTAATTACAGTGACAACTTACTCCCATGAAGTGACCAATTAGAACATTTGCTGATTCTACGTGTTCACTGTTAGAGACATTTCTACAGGCTTTCTGTGGGTTGTATTCATAAATTCTACCCCAGCTGGTAGGAAGCATAAGAGCAGAATATGAGAGGAAAAAGTTTTTAAGCAGCACAAAGGACATTTAAATTCTGAGACAGAATTTCCATGCAAAAATATATCAAATTAAAATATACTTTTTAATATTCCCTAGGAGTATGTAATATTGCACATTTATATGCTAGTCTTGCTGAATCAAGCAGATCATACAGTGTGTTCAAGACTCATATGATAAAGAAGGCATGTGCTAGCATTTTAATATTTAGACCAACAAATATATTGATTTGAATTCACTTACAAAGCTGATTTATTGAATATAATTAGTACCTGGTATGAATTATGCCAGAGTAGTATTTTATTTATTTTTTGTTGCTTTACTGATGAGTCAATAACTGTCCCCTGAAATATTAGTCCAGCATGTACCAATGTTTTGTAAAGTGGCAAAATCTGGCAATGATATTGACAGCATGTGTAAACTCAAATTGATATCAAAATAGAAAAATACAACAAATGAGAACAAGCTCTTCCTTCTCTAAAGAAAAGATGCTGACACTGCAAAAATCGCTTTTTAATGATTGAATTATTATCCCTTAAGTAATCATCCTGAAAAATTTGCTAGTTATGTTAAAGTAAATAACAGTACATCAGTATGTGCATTGCAAATCTAATTAACGCAAAGTATTAGAAATACTGAAAACAATGAGACACAGTTATCTAGACAACATATAAAGGAAATTAATTTACTAGGATTGCAATCAATGCATAAATCACAGCCAAATAAAAACTAGATACTGCAAAAGTATCTGGAAGTATTGGTGCTGTCAATTGCTCTGCAGGTATCTAAAATGCCTGGCTACTGCACATGTCAGTGCAAAAACTCAATCCTGCTTTGACTTCAGTGAGTTGCCACTCAGGTCAGTGTGATAGTGTCAGGTGCTTTTCTTATTCTTTTTAGACAATGCCCTAAACAATATTAATCTATTTACATAAAAGTTTTTCCTTTGAATAAAAGGCAGCCTGATAATCTGCATGTCTGACCCCTATAATTTGAGAAAATTAAAATGTAGCTTAGAACCCACATTGTGTAAATAATTGGAATTTACAAAAAGGTAAAACCAAAAATTAACAAATATTCTCTGAAATTAATTGGTGTATACCGAATGTGTGCTACTCTATCTTGTACAGAATATTTAAAAATGAAATATGTTATGAACTTTGTCTTATTGTAATTAGATTTATAAAAGAAAGTAATTAAAAAACTCCTACTTTTTTTTCTAGAAGAAAAGAAAGAGCTAGAAATTATTAAACTATCCAGAAAAGAATCAAAGCTTTTATATAGAAAACAATTCCTTCAGCTGAATTGCAATAAATCAATAAGATGGTTATTTTTCAATAGGTAATAATTGTCTTTATATAAACCAAAAATATTGTTTGGGATGATTAATATACAATGCCACATTATGCATTTGGGAGTGTCAATGCATAATTCTTAGTTCTAATGTTATTATGTAATTGAGAGAACATGTTCATTTGCCCTAATAACTACTAAGATGCACTTAATAAAATGAAATGTAATAATACTTGTAATTTAATCTATTCATGGAAGTAATTTTAAAAGTCTAGCATTCTCCTTAATGTGGATAACATTCATAATTTATAAAGTGTTGTGATGCAGAATTGACAATGCCATTGTTTTTTACACTTTGAGATGAATCTGCAGGCTTCATTATCTGCATACCAACCTCAGGATTATCAAGGGCAAACAAAAGATAATTAACATCAGAAACTGGCAAATGCAGGAGATACCGAGTGAGGTTTTTCATTTAGTGTAGAACCTTTGAAAACTGGGAAATGGAATAACAGTTCAAAATCTTTTTTATTCCCTTTGCAGAAAACTATTCCAGTATGTTTTCTTTCCTACATTTTAAATACCATGTTTTTTTACTATAAAGTAATATTGGCATGCTCAGCCTTAGATACATTCAGTAAATGAATGTGTTCAGACAGGTATTTTTCCCGAAGTACTAAGCATTAGTTTTCTGTGGTGGATTTTTGAATCTAGAATGGTAGATGGGTAACTATGGTATACATTTTCAAATTCTATGTTTCAGTTGCCCACAGCAAATCTGTAAATAAATCACTTGACTTCTCCTTGCCTCATTGTGTCGTTCTCTAAAGATGAAAACTTCTACTACACAAATTTGATTAATGAATAAGATACATGTTTATGTTAATAGCTTGTAGGAAAAAGTATGTGAGACTGCCTTTGGCATCTTTATATGTACTCACAGCACAACAATAAACGTTTACTAAATGCTGCTATAGATCCAAGAGAGTATTTTTCAATCTGTAAGAATCACTGACATGTTTCTTTTCAGTTTTTTGAACAAGAAGTCCTAACTATGATTCTGCATTGCACTCTAAAATATTTTCCATGTAACTAATAATTTCAGAAATTAACCACTGAAGATCCTCCACAAAGACAGTCTTCTGAATACAAGGCAAAGAAGCATTATATGGTTAGACTCTAATCTGTGAAGGAACACACTTCTACAAAAGGTGCAGACAAAGCCATTTTACAGATGGAAATGCAGGAGAGTGACATTCAGAGCTTTACACACCTTACAGATGTTGATGACAGTCTAACTCCACACACGTTACTTACATAAGAAGTTTGTATTACAGGGGAATGTGATTATTAACCTAAGAGCTATCCACGAAAGATTCAAACATTTGTGCTTAAAGACCTTAATGTATTGCCATACCTTCACTTTTTACAATTTAGAACTCGAAATGCCTTTGAAGGAGCTAATCCAAAATGAAATTAATTCAGTAGGAGCTTGGTTTCCACCCAGCACAGTGGGCTGAGAGCACTCTAGACAGGGATGATGGTTACACTCTAAGATTCAAGCTGCAGGATAACTTGATGAGTCTTGTTCTCTTCCAGAAGGTCTGATGCCAGTTTTAATGGTTCCTTCGTTATCAGGGCTCTCTCATTCCTACGTACCAAACCTTTTTCGTCTTGGTCCTGATTCATCCTGGACAGTGACAGGCACTTGAAGGTGCATGGGACAGGATAAGCCATATGACCACCCTGGCCCCCCAGAAACAAGGAGAGGCTGAGGCTGAGGCCAAGGGCTTTTTCTACATCCTTGGATATCCAGACAAGTATTAAAGTGCCTGAAATCCCACAGCAATCAAGTGGTTGATCGTCAGTTCAAAGGAGCGAACAGCATACCTTCGAGATCAGCAGGAAATGTGGTACCCTGGGGTATGTCAAGCACAGGATACTTAGCAGGGGGAAAGAAGAGACTGTCTCACTAGGCTCAGCCTTGCCTCAAGTACTCTTCACTGTTTTGGACAACATGGGATGCCAAAGGGACTAGAGAGCATGACTTATGAGGAGCAGATGAGGATTTTTTGTTTATTCAGCTCAGAGAAGAGGAGGGTGCAGAGCAATCTCATTGCTGTCTACAACCTCCTCATAACAGGGAGTGGAGAGGGAGGCACTGACTTTTTCTTTCTGGTGTCCAGTGATGGAATAAAGCTACAGAAGGGTAAATTTAGAGTGGATATTATGAAAATGTTCTTCACTAAGAGAGTGGTCTAAGACTGTAACAAGCTCTTGAAGAGCTTGGTCATGGTCCCAAGGCTCCAGCTGGTGTTCAAAAAGTGTTTGAATGATGCTTCATGGTTTATATTTTATTATGTGTTTTAACTTT
Organism: Pseudopodoces humilis; assembly: GCF_049639895.1. Classification (NCBI taxonomy): domain Eukaryota; kingdom Metazoa; phylum Chordata; class Aves; order Passeriformes; family Paridae; genus Pseudopodoces; species Pseudopodoces humilis. Next base: position 48,528,047 of record NC_142204.1, on the reverse strand, counting down.
TAGGTTGCTCTATGTGGAGGCAGGATTTGGAATAAATGGTCCTCATGGATGCCTCCCAGCTCAGAATACTCTAGGAATCTATGATTCTAAGTACCAAGACTCTCAGGCACTGGGCAGTCATTCTTTGACTAGTTGTCATTATAGTTTCTAGATACTCCTGAAAAATAGAGCTCCAAACTTTTTCCATGCTCAGTGTGAAGCTTTGAAATTTAGGAAAAATGAAGACTCAAGATGTTAAAATTCTGAAGTGCTATGGCGATCTAAAAAAATTGTTTTAATTGAAATTCTTTTTTTAAGGATATTTGCTTTAGCTCTGCAAATAACTGTATGAATGGTTTTTAACTTAAGCTCTTTAAATTAAATATACCATGGCTGGAAAAGAGACCATACGGTTTTGAACTAATAGAGGAGATCAGTCCCCTCACACAAATTTATTTATTTAAAGGCCCCCATTCTTTCACTGAATTCATCTTCTATTTAACTCCCCTTCTTCTGAAGGAACATAAGGTACATCCTCTACTATCTAGAGATTACTGTAAATACATTTTATGGAGTATGATACCTTTTTAAATTACACACAGGAAAACACAATCTAAGTAGGTGCAGCTTGATCACCAGGTTACACCTGGTAAAAACCCACACCATGCCAAATGGGTAGTGAGCAGTAGTGGGCTCTTTTACAATTCACTGCTCCCCATGAACCCAGCCCTGCCTCCTGAAGCAGGAGAGGCAGCCTCTTTTTATACCAGAGGACATACAGAGACAGATAATATTTCTGTAAAGTCTTTTGTGCTTTATCCTTCCAACTTCTACTAGCACTACTAGTAATAAAAATAACAAGAAAATAATAGTAATAACAATAATAATGGAACCTGTTTTCTAATCTTCACATTTATTGTGAGACTTTTTTCTGAAAAGTTTTCCAAGGAGCTATCCTCCACAATCTTCCAAACATATTTTAATATCTGTGGTGTTCATAGTTTTATTCTAAGAGATTATTATAGACAAGGATTTTCAGAAATGTGTAGTAAATAACAAGAAATACTCAATGCTTAGCAGCTGGGATGAATTAAAGCAGCATACACTCTCCTTATTTATATATTTTACATTGTATTTAATATAATATCATTTTTATGTAGTTGTATTTTCTACATATTTAGTTTACCAGGATATATATTTTGAAAATGTCTGTGATTCTTTCTGGAACGGTGCAGTAATTACAAGACCCAGCAATATCTGGTCCTCTGTGCAAACCTCCTACCTCTGTTAATGGGAATTTGTGGTGAAGTGATAACTACAGGTAATTTTATAATAAAATGCAGATATGAAAGGTGTTTTAACAGCAGAATACTAACAAAATAGTTTTGTGTACATGAGCATATGAAAAAGCCAAAAATTGTTTGTCAGAATTTGAAAAACTAGCAGTTGAGACTGCTAGATTGGAGTTGAGATTACCTTTCTAAGACAATACAATAATATTTTTCCTGCCAATGAGTCCCTGTCATCTAAGATAACCTTCAGTTTGGTGAACTAATTGACCCTATATAAAGTCTCACATGCTATGATTTATGCTATAATTTGGAGTAGTTTAAATTCATTTTTACAAATACCCAGATAATAAAACATTAGAATACACATCCTATAAGCATGTTCCTATGACAGTTCCAAATCTATATTCCCTATATGGATGAAAACTTCAGAGTGACAGAGCTTCACCAGGACTAAAGGAACTTCCACAAACAGGGTGTCTGTGGGAAGAACAACTTACAGCTGGTATATGAGGGATGATGAGTTTCTTTTAGGTCTATACATCTAGCAATTTTTTGAGAATTCTTAAAAAAAAAGCAGAGAAGGTTTGAGAAGATTGACAATAAATACTTAAATTTAAAATAAATAACTTCAAGTGTATCAAAAGGACTAGATGTATCATACGCAGGATACAGTTCGATTTTTCTCCCTTACAGGTATATTTATGAAAGCACATTCTCTGCAAATATACACCCCCAGACTTATTTCCTGGGGATGAAATTATAGTAGATTAATATTAGTAGATGATAACACTTCCAAAAAAAACTGCCTTTGTGCTACATTTAAACTCAGTGGTCACCCTCTAGCACAAATAAAGGAATTTTCTGTTTCAAGTTGTGCTATATGTGGTAAGGAAGCACCAAATCTCAACATTACCTCCTAAAATTCAACTTCTGTTTACAGTGATTAGAAGAATGATGAATAGAGTGTCAAAGTCTTTCAGCACCTCAGAAGTCCAACATAACACTTGCAGAATATCAACAATATGGAAATGATTAGAGGTTTTATGCCTTTGTGCCCTAAAGATGCTATGAGAGCTTTCTTGGCTAGACACTTGCTCCATGCTATGCTGTGGCTGCTTAAGAAACCCTCCAGATTCTCCTTTTGTCTTTAGTTTTGAGATCCATCCTAGGACACATCTGTAGTGTGGTGTCAGCTTCAATATTTGGTTCTCCTTGTGTTGCAATTAACAGCTGACGAGCATCACAAGGGAAGAGGTACTTTTTCATTGATTATCCTGGATGAGATTATGCTTCTGGTCCTTCCAGGTAGGACTTACTGCTTGAATAATTGCAATGTGTGCCAGATTTCCAAAACTGCCTACCTAATGGCCATAACTGCCAAATATATGCAGAAACTGCAGGAGCAAAGAAGTGGGTAGGTAATCTGCCTGTGTGTGCAATTACAGTAGCAGTTGTTCATACACTTTGCATGAATGTAGTTTTATGTATGCAATTATGGAAATCAAAGCCTAAGCTTGTACTGACAAACGTAGATACTTCCCTAACTGAAAGTAATGCCAGCTCTACATTCTACTTCCAACTGACTGAAGAGCTTTGAAACCTCTTTTCTACATTGATTCTTCTAGCTGTCCATGCACACTGTGTCTTATAATATTATTCAATTGATCTACAGTTGCAGGGGCCAAAGTGGATCTCTAGAGAGAGGGAGAGTAATTGTCCACATTTATCAGTCATGTCAGACAAATGTCTATAACTCAGGGCAAACTCTTGTGAGTAGAACTGGAGAAAGGAGTAATCTGGAACTCTTTTGAGTGTCTCATTGATGTGAGAATAGACTAAAGAAGCCCTTGTTTGGTGGTCCAATTGTTCAGTGAACACGTACT
>NC_142204.1:48187393-48204893 GCF_049639895.1 Pseudopodoces humilis | reverse complement strand
AGAGAAGCCTCAAAGGCAAAACTACTCTAGTCTAGAAATCGGTGTCTGAGTCAGCAAGGCAGTGTGTGCAAGGTAAGGTACCCTGCTGGGGGGCTGATCAGGCCCCCTCCATATGCTGGGAGACAGGACATGTTACATCAAATACAGAGCAGGGCAAAGCCAGCCACACAGCTGCCAGCCTGCAGCTGGCTGACACACAGCTTGGAGCGCAAGAGGAGAGGTTCAGGTTTGTATGCACCCATCAGCACAGATATCTTCTTAAACCATCATTTGCAAGGCAACTCAGAAGTGAGACTCTGCTGGGTTTCGAAATTTTACTCTTTTTTTCCAAATGGCCTCAAATATCTGAAAATGCTGGCATTGGTTGGCTGTGACTGAGATAAAGCACATTTTCTTTTCCTTTCCTCTGACATTTTGTTTTTTGCTCAGGCAGAAATTGTAATGCCAAAAATGGATAAAATGGTAGTCTTGATGAGGAACTCCAACAACAACAAATTTTCCTAAGGAAAAAGAAAGTATCAAATGGAACATAATAAAACTACTGAGTTTCTCTGATTAAAAAACAAGTCCATAGCTGACACTGTTAAGAAGAAAAATATACAAAGTATTAATATAAAAACGTAAACTGGAACCTGCACACCTCTTCAAACGTTCAATTAGAAAATTACAGCTTTTCCTCCAAAATCTTCCATGGAAACAGCTAATTTCCTCCTCTGGGCTACATTTGTATACTTTCATCCATTTTGATGCTTACAATGGGTTTTTCTATGGAAGTGCCCATAGCAGAGTCTTCTCAGAGGGCTGTCTTCACAACAAGACTTTTCTTCTGCTTAACAGAATGAGCCTCTGTCTGAAGGACATTCCCCAGGATCCTGGAATGCCTCTGTTACATTGATGAGCTCAGTTCTTCCTGTTAGCTGACCACTCAGCATTTTCTTTCTATCAAAAGACACATTGTATTTTTTTGTTTTCTTTAATTTTTGCATTTTTCACTAATGTGCTTGGAGGAGAATTAGGCTCTATTCTTTCTTTTAAATTTTTGAAGTGTGACCACCATTCTGTTTATCTGTTTTTCTATTTTAATATTCAGCTATAGTATTTTAATCAGGAAAGCACTAAGCTTGATTTTTAATTTTTTGTTGGTAATGACAAGCATTTAAAATAGCATAAATTAATTAGTTTCCAGGAGTTCTATCAGTGTGATTACTTTAAAGTTATATTTAAAAAAGCAAAAATATTTGTTCACAGTGGATCAGCTTCTGATATTCACTAGATGAAGATCAGATGCTCTCAAGACCTATGATACTACTTTGGTTCCCACACTGTTCTATGCCCATTGCTTAGACCAGACTTGTACAACTCTTGGTGTGGCAGAGCTGAAATGAGAGCTCTGAAATGGGATTTTCATTTCCTGGGGCAAACTTGGTGTATCATAAACCAAGCCAGTGGCAGTTGTCAGGATGGCTGCAAATCAATTAAATAGGCAGGAAGTGGGAGGGCTGTGACATGTGCCACTCTTAACTCCAGCATGAGTTCACCATGAGACAGCATCACCTCTAATTCAAAAATCATGCTCAAACATCTATGGGGTATGTGCATGTGGTCCTTCATTTCTCAGACATTCTCTCCTCAACACATTTCCTTATAACTGTAAACTGCCAATTTACTTGTTTTATAAAATGTTGTTGGAACAATGGGATTCTTCAGTGTCCAGTGAATCCAATGTGACTGCAGCAGAGGAGGAGCTCATGTAGACTTTTGCAGAATGGAGAACAAAAGATCAAGCAGAATTTTCACTCTCTTAGCTTCAAATGCAGTTCAGCCATTAATTTAAATAAGCTGAGTTTCACCCCTCAGACCTTTAAATACTTGTTGGTGTGAGGACAGGTCTTAGTGAAAACTGTTAGTTGTTCAGCAGGTTCAAGGCTAATTCTTTAAAAAGCAGGCATGGCTGAAACTAGTATTCCCCTTCCTCCAACACATTTGATTCTTGATGACATTAATGTGTAGTTTGGCAGCTTGACAGCTTGAATCCTCCATAGTGTATTTTTTAGTTAAAAAGAAACTGTTGACTGTATCTGTCCGCATACACGCTTATAGAGTACACCTAAAATGAGTGTCGTGAACACAGGGAAATTTTACCTGTCAAAAGCTGGCCTAAGATTGCTTCATGCATTTTACACAGGTTGATGAATATGAACAGCTTATGGATACATAATATGTATGAATCTATGACATACTCATAAACAACGGTCCATACTTAACGATATTAATGAATGGCATTTATTTTCCGAGAAGTAAATGTTGAGAAAATAATTTTGCCGGGCTGTCTTTGAACAATACACTTATTGTTTCCATTTCCTCCCCTTTTCAAAAAGAGTTATTTATCCAACGTTTTAGACTCAGCTGTGGAGTTTTTGAGGAGAAAATATTTTTTTTCTTCTTATTAAAAGATTTTATAAAAGTAACATAACATTTCCAAGATGTGTAACTCTCTTATTCACAGAAATGCAACTTCATGCAAGTGCAAATAAAAAACCCCTGAAATTTCTGCAATAACCATTGTGTCAGTAAGTGGTTAACATTGGTACATAACTGAACCAATAGCATTGATTAAAATTTTGATTTACAGCCCTTTTACATTTAATGTAAAATCTACTGAAAGAAATAGGTGAGACAGATAAGTTATTTTACGTGTTACAAAAATGTCTGTATTTCTTTACCACAAATAGGCATTGCTTTTTTGGGTCAGTGCTTTATTTCTTTTGAAAGTTGTGGTTTGTTTGTTGTTTGTTGTACGGTGCAGCTTAGAGGATCCAAGTCAAGACCAATCTCTCTGCACTAGGAATATTTAACATACATACTGGAAAAATAGATTCTACCAGTGGCATTTTGAAGTCAGACTAGTACTCAAACTGGCTCCAAGAAGAGGTATGGAAGGCTTAGGAAGTGGGGTGAAAGGAGATTATATTTATCAAAGTTCTTACAAAGAGACCATACGCAAAATGACCCTTGAGGAGCCGCAGACACATACATCCAGAAAAAGCCCTGAGCAAAGTTAACATGACTGACTGAGAACAGTCAGAGTAAGGAGAGACAGGGATGGGATTTGTAAGGAAACAACAAATGTTCATTGTCTGTTATGTACTGTACAGAAACCCCTTTGAGGCACTGGCCTCCTTTCATCATGGCCACAGCTTCTCTAAGGAGTGCAGTGAAGAGTTTATGCACCTCAAATGCCTATAGTTTTCTGGCCAGTCCATTCTCTTATTAAAAATGAAAGTGATTTCACATTTCCCAGATCACATCCATACCCTGTGTACCTTTTAATACACAGACAGCCTACTAAATAAACCCAGATTAGTCTACCTGTGTAGAGTATGTTGATGTACCTGCTTCCAGTGAATACAGGCTATCCATTGGATGTCTGTTCCCATGAGAGACCTTGTAGTCTCTTCCCCACCATTACTAATAAATCAGTCTGTAGTGTCTGTTGGTCCTAGCCTGTTATTTGGTGTCTGCATATTAACACATCTGATTCCCATACTCAGCTTCTACAAACACTTCTAATGGTGCCTTGGTCTCATGCAGGGGTTTCTTCCTGGGCTCATGTTGTTCCACAGCCTTTCCTCTTAGCTTTGAGGCCAACCAGGACAGCCAGAAGAGATGAGGTAAGGTACTTTTCACTTGGCTGATTCATTGCACATCATTATCAGGTAAGAAAGTCCAACTCAATCTGATATTTCGAGAGAGAAAAAAAAAAGATAAAATCTTAGATGAGAATTGTCAAATTCACTCTGTATGGATGGATGTCTGAGTTATATTAAGAAGTGGAAAATGTGTAGTCAGAACAATGAAGAAAACTACATTAGGCAAAAATGAATAAGGTGCCAAGGATCTTACATGAGGACAAATCATAACCAGTGCTAAAAGTGCAATGGATAGGGGATATTGAGTAATAAGAAGATAAGGATCTAAATACAGATATTTAACCTCTGAAGGCCTTCAAGGGGCTTGTTCTGTAAAAGTTAGATTGTAGCTATAAAAGACATAGACATAAATGAACTCTGGCACTGTCAAAGAGTTTTTCTTTTCTTTTCTGTTTTTTAAGGTTAAGTAATTTTTATGAATAGTGGTGAAAAATGAAGCCAGTTCAGCAAGAAGATGAAGTGAACGGAATGATGAGGTGGTCATCTTTCCAGGAAAGCCATTAGGAATAAAAGCTGTATTGAGGTTAATTTCTTAAAAATGGAGGTCATAGTTATTCATGAGCAAATCCAAGGACTCTTACAAATAAGCAGTTTTGCCTTCCCAGAACAGTGAGATGCAGCAAACATCCCAGATATTAAGCTAGTGACTTAGTACAGCATTTTTCTGTACATATGTTTAACTGGCCTTTATTATCACAAAACTTCTTAGTGGCTCATTGACTATCACACAGCAGAAATAGCAGGCCTGTTATCAGTTTTGTGTACAGCTCTCCATCTGGGTGCAACACAAACTGAGTGAGTGAATGTACATGGATTTACTGGTGGTCTCCTGCAGGGCAGATTTGGACAAATTCAGATGGGGTTTGTCTCTGAAGATGTGATCAAGCTGTACAAGAGCTAAAAATCCTCCAGCAGCTTCAGGAAACAACAAGGCATTGGGGAGAAGCAGTAAAAACAAGAATATCAGTACCTCAAGAAGAACCATTAGGCCAGAAATTTGTTTGGATGCTAACAGCTCCAATTTTACAAGTACGAAAAATATGGGATGTACATCATACAAGCCTCTTAGTTCTCTGTCCTTGTTTCTTTCTTGATATTTCTCTGTTGTAAAGCTTTAATCTATATTAGGTGTAACTTCTTTTCTCACAATGAAATTACTTCAACATAAGAAAACAGAAGTGCATCTAATTTTCTAGCAAAAAATCTCTTTTTTAAACTATAAACCTAAAAGTTCTAATCATGAAAAAGGCTTAAAAAATGGTCAAACATTTTTGACAAAAAAATAAATTACAACTCCTATTGTTATTAATGAGCAGGAATATAAATTTGGGGTTTTAATTCACAAGTTCACTTGCTTAAACACATACACTGCAACTTTGTTGTTGGTCAAAATCAAAAAGCATGGACATAATTTTCTTTATGTATAGAATACTGGGGTTGGAAATGAAGGGAATCCCTATCATTCTTCCTTGTGAATTCCCTTATGGTTGTAGAGATTCTCCTGCTTTCCCTTAATTTATGCTAAGTGCTGTTACACAAATTACTACATATAAAGATAAGATGGCATAATGCACTAACATATTTTTCTTGTGAACATTACAGAAATTAATGGTATATCTAATATGTTATAATTTTTTAAAATTAAATATAATTTGTAATTACAAATTTATATCCCAAATTCAATCTCTCTCATGATGACATTTCCTCATGTTTGATACCAACATGCTATAAAGAATAATCTCCTTGACACTACAGATATTCTTATCTGCTGTGAGTTACATAAGAATATTTTGATATTGAGCAATATGCATCTTGAGGAACATGTAATAAAATGTAAATTTAAAGCAGCATGAAAAATTAGCAGCTGAAAACAGCAAGTCAAAAATATGTAACAAGTTTTGTGTCATAAACATCTAAAATATCAACCCTAAGAAATGTTACTGGTTTTTTCTTTAAAAACTTGAATTTATAATGTTTAAGCAGGGATTCAAATCTAACTCTAAATGTCCCTGTCAGAGCACAACAGAGTTTTTGAAGTAGAAATATAGTGGAGCCCTCAGGGGTACTGAAGATTAAATGTTTGTGGTACTTGTGCTGTCCAGCCTCTCTGCTTTCCCAGACTGGAATGGCTGAAGCAGAACTTTACTGTCAGCAGACACAGAGCTACATGGAATGGGAGATTTCTTGGACAGCCAACATTGACACCTGGGGTTTTGGTGCCTGCTTTTTCCCCACTTCACCCTGTAAGAAGGTACTGTGGGCAAGAAGTAAAAATTACTTCAAATTACTAATTTTCCTTCTCCTCATGTTTCAGATCTGAGTTTTTTTGAGTTCCCTTGCTCTAATTGTGTTAAATTAAAAGACAGTGTGTGAAATTAAAATCTCTGTGGCATTTTTACTGGGCTTTTCTTAAAGAAAACCTAACCAATTTCCATCTTAGAAATTTGGAATTCCCTCACAGAAGAGGGGTAAAGGGTAAAAATGGTCTTTGTAGTAGAAGTAATACTTATTTTAGGACAGTGGAACTATAATGGATGGGTTAATTTTTTTTCATGTTGGTTTAAAATCTTAAATATGAGACTTAAAAAACATAAAGAATTTCTGATATCAAAAGACACTGCTTTTCTATCAGACATTTTACGCATGTTCATATGGATGCTCAGATCTCATTTTTGGAGTTTATATGTCAAGCTTTTTTTCAACTTGTACTTTACCAGGCTTGTTTTGGTCTCAGTGTCATAATTACCTGTGGAGAACCTGATCTGGTAAAACATCTGGTGATACACTTAGAATGTGTCACCTTGTAGGACTCAAATACAGTTGAAAAATAATGTTAAGTGAAAAGAGATTGGGGTCTTTTCCTCCCTTTTAGCTCATTTCAAGAAGTCATATGAATAGGCATGGTTTAAATAATGGTTTGGTGACTTAGTAACTGTCTGAATAAGCAGGTGTACAGCTCAAAATTTAAGCATTGTGAAGACGAGCATGTATTTTGCTGGTCACACCTAAATTAAACTGGCCGAGATTTGTGAGGCTCTTTCTTTTGTCAAGCTGTGTATAAACATTGACAAAGTGACCTCATTTTTCTCTCTTTTCTGTCCTTGCCTGCTATCTTCTTTAAGGAGAATTTAAATGCTGTAAAAGCCATCCCCAAACACATTCTTCCCCTCCCAGTATAGTCATCCTCAACAGCTGCCTCTCTGCTTCCTTATGAAGAGCTCCTCTCCTCCCACCACAGCCCTCACACCCTTCTGCACATTTTGTGCTGATCACATATTCATGTACCTTCCAAGCAAGGCAATCCTTGGCTTTCAGTGCTCACTGGAGTCCTTAGTGGCAGCACAAGAGGAACTTGCAGGGAGCAGGGAGAAAGCATGAATGAAGAGGCAGTTTGGGAAAAGACAGGAGACAGAGGGAGGGATGCTTGGCTCCTAGTTGGACAAAGAGACCACTAATATCAGTCTGAAGGCCTTCACTGCTGCTGACTTAAACCAAAATACTAGAGAAAAGAAAGGTTTTCGCAATGCTGGGGAAAACTGTGAATTAATTTGAGTAATGTTTATTAGTCAAAAAAAGAGGTAAAAGCCAACAATATGCTGGAAAAGTATAGATATAATTATTCAATAGAAATTTGAGGAAATTATCCTAGCACAGTCCAAGAGACTAATGAGTCCATATTAAGAAAATGGCACAGTGCAGGTCACCCTATTATAAAACAGGATATTACAGAAATGGAGAAGGAGCAGCTAAGGGCAAGCAGAGTGCCACAGCAATACAATGATCTTAGTTATTCAGAAAGGTTAGAGAAACAAGATCCATAAGCTAGGGAAAAGAATTAAAATTGAGATAGACCCTCAGCAAAGTCTGCCAGAGTATTTGTATGCAATAGGTACAACAGCTTTGGAGACTATACTTACAAGAGGATATTTGAACTCCTATCACTACAAAGTAACGGCATTGTCATTTAGATTTGTTGGTTTGGTCAATAGTAAGAAATACATACAGTAAGAGCAATGATAAAATGGATTTAAGTGACTTGAAATAGAGACTAAATTATACAGATACTTCTTGAAGAATAACAACATTTTTATAACACCCCTTGAAAGTCTTTTTAAAACTTGTGTGGCCTGATATATCTATCTAAACTCACAGTTGAATTTGGCTTTGGGATAGGCCAAACAATAAGACAGCAAATGTTGCATAAACATAGAGGGGAGTTAAGCAGACAGGCTTTATGATGATATTTGTGTAATGTCATCATATCAGCTCCCTATAAAATAATAGGCTGATCCTTTTTTTAAAATAATGTAGCAGACAATGGATTACTGCAAAAACATTACCTATGAATATTTTAGTTGAAAATATCCTGTGGCATTGAGTCAACACTAAAAAAAAACCAAAACTACCACATTGGTCCTTTACAAGGCATGAAAGGTAATTTTATTCACTAAAGGTACTCCTGGTTTCATGCATGACAGCAATTGAGATGTTCACGAATATAAAAACTTTCATATTGATTGGTCCAGATTATTGTCTACACCACTTAGAAAAGCAATTGTTACACATAGCAGGCTTTTAATCCATACTTTTTGAATACGTCTAGACTTGGGAGTAATGGTAGACTTCACTCTATGGAGAATATGCGTGAAGGACATAGATATGTAATCCTAGAAATACAATGTCAGTCCAAAGGATAAGGAGCATTCAATAAGTAGTTTCAACACTGCCTTTTCAGCAAGCAAGTTACATTCTCTGTACATGCTAGATCCCTGATAATTAGTCTCATCTATCTGAAGTATGATCAAGCTACAGGGACTGAGTATGACCTCTGGTGTGGAGAGAATAAATTTAATTTAGTATTAAATTTGTCAAATTTTACTACTATCATTACATAGAAAATGTTTACCTCAAAAATAATTTTTAAAGAGAGAACAAGATAGCATTGCATTCGGAGAAAAAAGATTAACTCATATATTTAGATGTTTCTGCAATTACTGTTATTGAAAACAAAGCAGATTAAGAAGAATTAGAATTTCATTGTGTGCTTGGGAATTAGGTACCAGAAGGGTGTAGAAGTAGGTTTGCAAAAGAGCAAACACATGTATTTGGGGAGAAAAGGTGATCACTTAAGAATCCATGGTGTGCATCTGAAAATCCCATTAGAGGCTGTCAAGCTGCATTGGTCAGACAAAAAGAATATGAAATGGGACCAATTAATACGATGCTGTTGAGCGCATGGCAATAGCTCCCAGTTCCTGATTTACAGAGGAGAATACAGTTGAGTGGAAATGATTTTGATACATTTGCATTTGTGGCTATAAGTCAAATTCTACATAAAGAGATCTAGCAACCACTGAGAGCTGACTAGAGCCCTAGACTCCCAGTCCAGAGCCTGGGATGGTATTAGTGGCTCTGCAACTGATCTTTGTGATGACCTTGGCCAGATCACTTCTTTTTGTAAATGTTTCATGTACTGAGTATTGTTATATCTTCTTCTATTAACATGCCTATATATGTTGATTATAAGCCTTTAGAGTCTTCTGAAGAATGGCTTACTTACTGTGTTTGTACAGTCTGCAGCAGAATGAGCCTGTGATCTTCTCTGGGGAGAATTTAAATACCATAAAATCATGCAAGCAGCAGAAGGACCATGACACAGAAAGGGAGAAAAACAATGGGATTTGAAGATCAGGGAATTTTAAACTAAAGGACTTTCAAATATATAGTTTCCTCACACTGAAATAGCTCCTAATCTGATTCAAAATTTGATTTATTTGCTCAGCATGTTTCCATGTCCTTGAAACAATTAATTTGTGACAGTTACACATTTTCATTGAATTTTCCCAAACACTGAATGGTAGGTCTCTAGTGCTACTAAAAACCGTGATATTCTTGATTCTTAATTGAGGAATATTTAGTATTCTACCTAAACAGAAGCAGTCCATCTTCAGATATGTGGACTCTTCTGCCAAGCACTTGGTTCAGAGGACTCTATATCCAAGCATCAGCAAAAATAAATTATGTGTTAGTCTTCTTCCAAGCTCTCTGGACCCTTCTTACATCCCTTATTCTCTTCATCATTTTTTATTATTCAGTGTGGCCAACCACTTGATCAGTGTTGAAATTACCACTCTGCAAGCGTTAAGGGGCAATTCCACCGAAGATGATGGAGTCACAGGCATTGTCTCCACATGTACAGAAAGTCCATTGTGCAGTCCATTCTGTCCTACTGCAGAGGAGGGAAGCCTCAACTAGAGAGCAATCTTCTTTTCACTGTAAGGTGCCCAGGCCAGACCAATGGTTGGTACATTTAAACATGTTCTTCATCTGATTTCCAGGGAACAAGCTCTCCCAGGCACCCATCCCATTGAGATGTGTGCCATTCTAACTACGGGGCTGTCCCCCTTGGGCAGGCCTCCTGTTTTCCGGTACATAACTCTCAATCCTGCATGGGCACTGCCATGCAAAATTCCCATGGGGTGGCAGCTCAGCCTGGCAGAGCCAGACTGAGATTAAACCACACCACTTTCAAAGGGTTTAATTTTCATTTTAAAATTTAATTTTAATTTTAGCAACAGATAAGGAGCCTTTTGCTAGGGCAACATACCCCATTTCTTTCTTTTATCTTCTCTTTTGGAGGGTTAGTGGATGAGGAGGAGAAGTGCATCCAGACTTTTCATTTATCAGTGCATAAAGTGTTTTCCTATGCACTATCATAAGTGTTCAGGGGGAGCAAGCCAAAGGAATGAAAACCAGACTGCAAGCAGTGCTTTCCCAAAGGCTTTCCCCCATATTTATAGCTTCTTCTGTTGTCACTACAATAGGACAAAAGATCATTTTGGTCCTGACTTATTAATAAAGAAGAAAAAGGAATTTATGTGCTATCTGGTTAAAAAATGATCTGGTATTTATCAGCCAGCAGCAACTTTTAAATTCTCTGCTGAGAAACAGTTTAGTAGGCTGAATTTATCTCTGTTATTTAACACTAGAAGTAGCCTAGGAGAGCCTAGAAGCAGTTAGGATATGTGAAAGAATAATTTTTGCATTAGTAGGTCTCAGGTGGTGATCAGACAGATAGTCTACAAGAACTTTTTAAAGAAAAATGAAACTCTGATGACTATATGATCAGACATCATGCTCTTTCTGCTGGGCTAGTTAACATCCTATTTTCAGCACATGAATGCTACATGGTACCCTTTAAAATGCACTCAAAAGCATGTAACATTCATTCTTCCCTCTTCTTCCCGTGTTTATAGACCAGCTTGTTGATTCTAAACTGTTTCTTCCAGCTGAAGTGAAACAAGATCCGTTTGGAAGAATGAAAAACAGTGTGATTCCAGTGGTTCACCATTTTATATCTCACTAATGAGCAGGGGTGTATTCTGGGTTCTGCCATCAGCATGAAGCTTTATGTTTTTCACACTCATTTCATAGCTGCATGTTTTGATGCTCAGACTTAGGGATTTGCTATCTCATTAAGTTTCTTGTATACATGTGAGAGCCCATTTATGCTACCAATAGGTGATCCTTGTTTCTCTGGGTAAATCATCTTAACAACAGCAATAAAAAACCAAACCACATAATCCTGTAGCCCTAAACACCAAAGAGATGCACCACAGTGTTTTCAGATGTACTGCTTTAATCTCACAAACAAGGCTCTGTCTTGCACCATTAAAGCAAAACGACAGTATGACTGTGAGAAGAAGTGTCCAGACCCACACTGAGAACATCCGTGTTGGCACAACACATGTTTTAAGCCTCATGGAACAGCAGGTTGGGTCCCCCCAAAATATTTATCTGTAGGGTATCATTCTCCACTTCCCGCACATTTAATGAAGAAACACAGTTTACTTTCCAAATAGTGTTCCTTTTTACTTTTAACTTTCTTTTCTAAGCAAATATTAATGGAAAATATTAATGTTAAGCCACTGCCAAGTTAAAAATGTGGCCATCATACCATTGTTATGAAAAACACAGTGAAAAGGTAAAATCCCAAGAAAATAATGATCATAAAATAAATAAAAGAAAAAGCTGTGTAACCCAAAGAAAATCAATCAAAACTAGAAAAAAAACCCCAAGCAAACTTCTACCTTATCACCACTTCATAATTTTATCTCCTGATACAGACTTCTCCCACTTAGGTGAATTTGTTTTCAACATCTGCAATTGCATGACACTGATGTATTCCAACTGGTGAATCTAGATTAAGGTCTTCCTAATTCTCTAATCACTAGGTATTTCCTGTGTGGAAAGATAGTGTCCCAATTACATTGGATGTAAGGCCTGTAGAAAATAGTGCTTGGAGGTGAAAAATGACAGCCCTTGCCCACTCACTCCACTGGGCTTAATTTTGATTTTCCTGCTATTCTCTACCGCTTTGCTGTCATTTGGCCTTATTAACTCAGAAGCATTGGATTAAAAAAAAAAAAAAAAATCAATCTTTTTTTTTTTTATTGCAGTTTTTAAGCAGTAAATATTTTAGTGATAGAATTTCAGTTTGAATGAAAAGGAAAAGAGATGTTACGATCTTACTGCACAGAGGAAAAGGAGCTATATATAGAATGTGCATCTTAATGACTAGAAGGTGTTGATTACCATCATACTTTTATTTCACACAAAGATGTGTGAACCTTTCATAACAAAACTTGTAAGAAAGTAGAACTTCCCTCATTTATGCATTTCTTAATAAAAGTGAAAAACTCAGTAGTTTGCTTAAAGTAAAACTAACAGAACATCTCATAGCCTTGCTGGACAGGGCAGATGAGTTTGGGATCACACCCTTCTCCCCTCAGCCCAGCCCTGCCACCCACCTGCCTGCTGATCATCACAGTACATATTTTGCTTCCTATTAAAATAAACACCTTTGCAATAGGCAGACTGCTCGGGTCTTCCTCAACCCACTGGGGTAACAGCTCAGCAAATGGTGATTTTTCTCAGCAGCCAGGAACAGCCTGAGCCGATGAATTTCTCTGGAAGAGCCAGGGAGGAGACACATCAAAATAATTCAAGGAAATAATAATTGGGTTGCTGAGGAAAAAGGAATGCCACTCACATTCAGAAAGTATTTGATAAAGGTGGACTTTTGAAACAGTTCTCTTTGTTTTGCATGAAAGTAAAATTGCCATCTCAGCTCTACTTCATCCTCACTTTGTGCCTGCCCAAGCCAAGTTTGTTTCTGTAATTGCAGGGAAAGGCTTTTCAGAGGCAAATCTGAGAGTCAGCTGGAGAAGCTGAGGGAAGGAATTCCTCTTCTTGAGCTTAAGTAGGCAACTGCGCTGGTAATGGGTATTTCAGATGAAATGTGTGGTTCTGCATGCTTGTTTATGCTGTGTTGAAGATCCTGTTATTGCTGTTGTTGGTGGATAATTTCATTTGACAATGTGCTGCAGATTCATCTTTATGTATGAATTTACAAGTACAGAGTGAGAAGCATAAAAAAATAATACAGAACTGTTCATGCAGAGTCACAGCACACAAATTAGAACATTCAGTAGTTCAAAAATGCCAGGATAGACAACTTTAATCTTTCATAGCACCTCTGTATTTGTAAAGCTTTAGCTTTTGGTCGTGAGGATGAACATGAGGAAATCAAATTCACCGAATAAATGTAGTTTCAAAAGCTTGGTTGCAAGGGAAAGTAGAAAATATTGCCCACATTGAACCAGTATTCCTGCAAATGTGTAATGTATTATCAACACCTGCATTTTCTGTTCTAACTTTTACTGTATGGTCAGGGAGAAAATTAAAGTCTTTCTGTAGCACCCACCTATGTCTGGGCTAAGTTAGTGTTTGTATGACAGGTGATGGGCCAGGGTGAAATGCTGCCACCTCCCAAATCCTTGACAGTACCCAACAAGTTTTAAGAGATATTGGTTAGTTTGGTTTAATAAATTGCTTTATGCTCTCTCTAGTTTTTGGAATGCATTGCACTTACCAGACACCTGAAGAACAAAGGCATAAGGAAAATATATTTTATTTTTTATTTAGAGATTCCAGTATTTCTTTCCTGAAACATTTCCATTAATATGATCACATCATCTGAAGAAGGAGCCATGCAAAATCCCACAATGTGATTAGAATTTTTTTTCTTTTTAGATTCTCAGGTAAATGAAATTTCTTCTGGTTCATTGTCTTAATTAATTGCTCCTACTGACTTTACTAATCTTCAAATGCCACTTCTGATTTTTCAATCCCATGGTCCCTGCTTGCTCTCAGCAATGTGAGAAACTGGACTTTATGGCTTTATTCTACTATTTGAAATGATTCAATTTGCTGTCTCTTCCCATCTGATTAATTTAACAAATATCCCACCTCACGAAAGCAGGAGGAGAGATATGCTGGTTCACATCCATTTGGAATCAGTGCTGCAACTAGGCATGAAGTTCTACAATAATTACGAGGAATCAACACATCTTGGGATGTGTTTGTTACACATTCCAGTAATCAATAAAATATTATTAAAATATTTATTTCCTTATAGGACATGAAAGTTGAAGTAAATTTTGAAAGGATTACTACACATTTTATCTAAGATGTGTTCACTCATGAACAAGTAAAATTACATTAACTGGCTGTCAAACATAAGAATTATCTAACAGTGGAATTTGGAGTGGCTTCTTAAGTTACATAAAGATGGAAAACTTGAACAAGTTGCCAGAACAAGTCTTGAGGTAAGAGTCTTACCAAATTTCAGGAGTTGCTTTTTACCATCAAAGGAACTATTTAAATAAACAAGATGGCAGAAATAAAATTAAAGGAGTTTTCCACAGAAAGCAAACCTGTAGAGGAATGATGATCTGATGTTATGATGCTCTAAATGTAAAGTGTAACAGGTAGCTGGAGAACCTCTACCATGGCTCCAGTACTCCAGATTGTCCAGAGGGAAGTCCTGCAGTCAGTGGTCATAAATAAATACCCACAGATGGACTCCAGCCTCTGATGAGTCTTATTAATTACCATGTGGTTCTGCTGGATATGAAGTTAACCCAGAAGTTACAAGTTGTGGACTCGGGTATATAGGTGATATGGCAACGTAATACTTGGGTTATTCCTGGCATCAAAAAACAAAAATGAGACAAAAAGTACTTATGACACAAATATTTGATTTCATTGCCTGGCCTATATCCTTATATAATAAAATTAACAATCCTGAAATAAAGTCCATAGATCTGTCTGTTTCATGAATTACAGGTTTCCCCACTATACCGTACTGGACCTAACTATTCATTGTACAGGAGACAAGAAATATGACAAAGGAAGCAACAGAAAGACCTTGAAAATATTAATCTATTTTTCCTTTTACAGTAAGACATTTCTTTGAAGATAGGAAAGATGCTACTGAAAACCAAAATGAAGTGTAAAGCTAGGCAGTGTTGCTCCATCTTGTTTCAACTCAAAGTAAGTTACTGCGAAGCTACTTATATACTAATATACATACATATTTATAGATACAGTTATTAATGTTCACTGTATTAAAAATATAATCTCAGTTTGATAGGGACTGGGGAAAAATGAGATAACATGACAATGTTTATGCAGAAAATATGAGTTGATTTCTGTTAAAAATAAAAAGCAAATAAAACATTATAGCATGACTTTATTTTTTTGTGAGACATTTGCTGTAGGAATGTGAAAAATACATAGATGTTGCAGACTTTGGTACATAGCACCCATCCTCAGTTGCCTGTAGTAGCTGCTCTAGACCTCAGACAGTTCAGAAGCCATGAGAACCTGCTGAAAAACTGGTCATGACACAACCCATAACACAAAAAAGAAAATAAAAACTTACCTTTAGCTTTTATTTGTGCTTAAGCTTTGATACGACACAGGTGGAGAGAATCTAATGAGAACATTAGACTTTGATACAGCAACTTAAAAATGTTCTTAACCTTTAGTAGCATTTTGTCCTTATTTTCTCACAGAAATATTATTACCATTTGATTTCCTCATTCTGTTCTAAGATACTTTCTATCATTTACCCCCAGACTATGTCTATGCCATGAGAGACAAACTTCCCTTTGATATATTAGTTGACATATTAGTTTATTTGTCTACATACTCAAGGTTTTTTGCCTCCAGGAATCTTCAAAAATTTTACCTAACTAAAGAGTATTCACTGAAATAATTTATAGCCACTGTGTGCTTTTGATCTGTATGAATACTTTCCACAGATTTTACTGATGTTTCAGGCATAGAGTGTTAAATTGGACTGTAACAATAAATGCATCCCCTTTCATTACTGCTTGACTACACAATGGACAAAAAAACCCCTTATTATAATTCTTAAAAGTTTGAACTTTTTTTCTGACTAGCAGCTTTTCTTCTCCCCAACTTTCCCGATCAATACAAATTTTTCACTCTGATTTTTTACTTCTGATTCATTCAGTCTTCAATAGCTTTAAATAGAAATGATAAAACTTGCAATAAAATATTTTAATTTATTTTAGTATTATTAGGAACTATTGGGATTGTCTGGCTTGTTGTTTCCTGGCCCTGTCTTTACTCTGCTTAGAAGAAATACTGGAAAGGTTTTTGGCAGCATCTGACTAGCATATACAGCTCTTTCTGCATTTATTTTTGTTCGTTTGTGTTCTTCAATTTCAGTGCATGAGTTTTTGCTTCTCTTGATTGTCAGAGTTTTAACATTTACACATCAATAATTTTATACTCCATAATGTCTCAGATATGTAAGTAAAGTTAAAATGCATCTTTTAAGAAACAGGTTGTAAATTACTTTTGATAGTCTGCTTGGGGACACCTAAATAACATTGTTCATACACAGGTTGTATAGAGGGCAAATGACTGAAACAGCCTGACATTCATCTAAGGTCACCATATTCTTGTTATTTATGCACACCAATTATACATAAAATTAAAGTTTGAACCAGAGTAGCTGTTGATTCTAGGTTTTCTTCAACTGTGAAAGGATTTAGGAGCTCAAATAAGTCCCTTGGGTATCTTTCATTCTTCTAATGGGACATGTGACCAATTTTCCATTGATTCCCCCTGACTCTTCTGACCCATAAACATTATAAATCTGTTAGAAATCTCAGGCCCAGTTTGCCACTAAGGCAGGCCTAGAATTCAGTAAAATTACCATCTTCTATTATATAAATCTTTAGGAGAATATGAAACAACTGCCAAAAAAAATTTTATTTCCATCCAGTGAGAGGAAATAGCTTTTTCCTCAGGACTGTATGACAAGGCTGGAGATTCAACTAAAGATTGGCAGGATCTGAGAGACAGGTCTGTAATGTTGTAACCTCTGTCTGCCTATTACACAGTGGTTCTCACCAGATTGTTCAGAGTGGCCCAAATTTCATTTCCTTCCCACGTGCTTGTTAGCAGCTGTTTGCAAATGCAGGTTTGTATGTAACATTAAGTCTCTGAAATACACACACACACACACACACACACACACACACATATATATATGTACATACATATATATACACTTTATAAATAACAAAACAAAGAAGCAAAAAGGATGTATTTTAAATGAATGCATGAACCTACAACTGGATACATCCATTAGGATAGAGAACCTTCCATATGCTTTGACATTGTCTCCATTTGCTCCATGAACAGCATTATTCAGCTTCTTAATAATTTGCATCATAGTTAGGATATGTCTATTTTTTTGCCTTTTATAAATACTGAAGGTAAATATTTCCTAGCATACAGATACAACTGCTGTAATTACATTGAGCTATGTATAATGTACATTTGTTTGTTTGTGTTTTTTAAATTTTTTTATTTAGGGGCAAGTTTTTGCACTTATTTCTCTTAAG
>NC_142204.1:48154893-48177393 GCF_049639895.1 Pseudopodoces humilis | reverse complement strand
AAAAAGACTGGAGGATAAAGTGTTTGAGAGCAGCCCTGCATGGAAGGACCTGGGGACAGTGGTGGATGAAAAAATGGACATGAGCTGTAAATGTGCACTTGCCACCCAGAAAGCCAATTTTATCCTGCATAAAAAGGAGCATGCTTAGCAAGTTAGAGAAGCAATTTGTCTCCCCACCCCACTCCGTACTCTGCTCTCATGATGTCCTACCCAGAGTCTGCATTCAGCTCTGAGGTCCCCAGTACAAGATAGACATGGCCCTGTTAGAGCAGGTCCAGAGAAGAGCCACAAAAATAGAGTGGGATACGTCTCCTGTGAAGGTGGAGAGAGTTGGGGTTGCTCAGCCTGGAGAAGAGAAGGCTTCAGGGAGACCTTTCAATACTTAAGGGTGCGTATAAGAAAGGTGGGGACTTTTTACTACCTGTCACCTGTTGTGACAGAAAAAGGGGCAACATTTGTACTTGAAGAGAGTGGGTTTACATCAGATATAAGGAAGAAATATTTTACATAAGGATGGTGAGACATTGAAA
The DNA here is from genome assembly GCF_049639895.1 of Pseudopodoces humilis. Lineage (NCBI taxonomy): Eukaryota > Metazoa > Chordata > Aves > Passeriformes > Paridae > Pseudopodoces > Pseudopodoces humilis. The sequence continues at coordinate 48,176,863 of NC_142204.1, read as the reverse complement.
GAAATTTCCCAGAGAAGTTGGGGATGCCCATCCCTGAAAGTTTATGTCATCAATTTAATGACATAAAATGCTCATGGCAGGCAGGGTGGAGTAGATGATCTTTAAACATCCCTTCCATTCCAAATCATTCTATGATTCATTGCTATGCTTCTGTTTCCTTGCTTAAGAAGTTCTGACTACAGAACTTTTTTCCCAAATGATTTCAATTCCTTTAAGGGCGGCGTCAAGGTTTCTTTTATTGCACTTCAGTGGTTGGAGTGCAGCCACTGTATAAACAGAGAGGATAACAAGAAATAGCCATTAAAAATGCATTATACGTTAAGATATTAGTTCCTCTTGTATTGTAATTTTTTAGTATTGAGGACTGCATTTTTGCAAGGACAGTTCAAAGATTAATTTGATGATTAATCTGTGGAAGGATTAATATCTTAAAGGACTAATCAGGATACAAAATTTTCTTTTTTTTTCAACTATACTTTCTTACAGATTAACAGTAAATCAAGACTAAAAATCATGCAGTTCAGTTGTCTACACAAAAACAAATTTCCTAAGCTGTTCTTCCAGAAGCTTAAAAAAGCTTTCTAAGTTTTAGAAAACACTGCCATACAAACATCTCTTTCTGGAAGTGTAAATACAAGGAATAGCAAATTGGCTCTGGAAACTAACATTTCTCTCAACTCTAGATTTTTTTTTTCAAAATGAAAGTTTGAAAGGCAAAGTTCAGGCATGTTGGTTAGAGATGTAAAGGATCTTACACATATAATATTTTATATATGTTCTGAGGAAACAACAATAGAAGGTATATATAAAAAGAAAAAAGCTTTAATTTTTATTTTTGATAAGCAAAAGGAGATTTGAAGATTTGTGTATTTACAGATAGAAATATATTTAAATGTGATTATTTGCAAAATTTTGCACCACTATTTTTTTGTACAATAGGAGGACTGTGCTAAGAAAAAAATCCCACGTGATCAAAACTTTCTGATTTACCATATACTTGGAATCTGTATTTTAAGGAAGTTTAGTATTGTTTCTTGATGAACTAATCTTGTTCAGAACTAGGCAACACTTTTTATTTCTGACAATGAGAACAGAATAAAAAACATCATCATTAACTTCACAGATGTCAAAAACTTGAGAAAACTCTGGTACAGGATCAGGGAAAAAACTGTTACATGATGAAAGGCTGAAAATGGATGTCTTAGGTTATAGAAAGAGCAACTGGTCAGATAAAGGAGTTAAAAGTTAGTTCATACAGTGAACTGAACCATGTTGCTGGGGAGGTTTAGAGTCCCCATCTCTCTGGGCCTTTCCCAAATCATCCTTGGTGTTAGACACACATCTGTGAGAAGTATGTTAAGTCCCTGCTAACTCTTTGGGATGATAAAGGGATGGTGGAGACATCTCTTAGCAAGTACAACTATGACAACCATGTCCAAATCAAAATGCCTGTCTCCTTTGAATAATTGCTGGCAAAATATACCTCTACCTGAGCTCAGGGTGGCAATGCAATGTCACAAACAGAAAACAAGTACATGAAAGCAGCACCAGAAAAAAAAAATACAGCTAGGCTAAATTATTTTAAAGAACTCTTTGGTAAAGATATAAATAAATGAACATCCTCATTTCCATAGATTACCTTCTTTACAACTGATGGATCTACAATTATAAAGAAGACTCTTACTGCACTCCAGCCCTTTCAAAATAATACTCTCTGTGAGAGATGTTTTTAATATAAAAGAAGGATTCTAATATCTTGCAGATCTGCCTGCTCATCTCAAGACATTGCTTTTTCTTTGCTCATAGATTGCAGAACATGGAGTTCCTCTTTTCTGTGTGCCTCAAACACTCACTCTTCTGCATGCTTTACAGCTTTACATGAAAATTTTTCTCTCACTCTTTGCAACTGGCAAATTACAACTGCATACTGTATCCTTACAGAAACCACCATTTATAATGTTTAACTGGAATAACTGCCAGAGACAGGTAACAGTTGCTGGACACTTACAAAGGCCTTATCAGGACTGTAGGCTTTTGGAGAAGAGCTTTGTGGTTTCAGAGGAAAAAGAAAGATAACAGGACAGGCAACTGAGGGGTGAATATCTACTAGGAAGAAATATGTAAAGTAACTTCCAAATATTTAGGGATGAAGCCAAATTCTCAAAGCCTGCAATAATTCATCTTTATACAAGGTGAACTTGTCTTCTGAATTTTGCAGAAGATAAGTCTGATCTTGCCTTGGGAAAATGTGTTTAGTGTAATAGTTACTAAAATCCTACTAAAATCTAGAAAACAGCAACAAAACAAGCATTACATTCAACTCCTAAACATTAGAATGTGTGCTGTTGCTGACAGGAAAACAACCAGATTGTATAACCAAGTACATGATTTCTTAATTAAATTGAGTTGAGCTGGTGTCAACAAGGAGAAAATATACTTGATACAATATTCTTAATTACGAATAGCATATTTTCTACAGTGGATGCACTTCACATCAACTTTAAAGTAAGAGGATACCGAATAAAACAAAACAGCAGTGAGAACTCAGGATAAGAAAATATAAATAATTACAACAAGTTTTAGATTTGTTTAGTAAAACAGTGCTCATTCTAAGCTTTGAATAAAAGATTCAGTTTTTCTTTGGAAAACATATGAAGGCAGACAATGCCTTTTATAACCACCAGCACTGTGTTACTACAATAATCCTTTCCTTCTTCCAAACAAGAAATTTAACAGTTTAAGTTTCCCTGTATATCTTTCATGCAGTTCTATAGAAGGAAAATAAAAAAAAATAATTAGTTCATTAGTTCATTTCTCATTTGTATATGTGAAAAAGAAAAAAAAAAAAAAAAAACCACAAGAAGTTCAGCGATTAATTCTGAAAGCTTCCAGGAAAATTCCAGGATTCAACCCCTCCAGGATTCTCAGTGAACAAACTCCACAGTTCAGATCTGGGTCATCTAAACATTGTTGCCCATATCAACCAAAAATCTTTAATGTTCTGCTAAACTCTTTTAAGAAAAAGTGCTGTGGGACATCATGACAGAGAGATGGAGTCTCTCAGGCAGTTAAGTCAATGTAATGACTGGAAGGGAAAATACTTTGCTTTTGGCTTTGTATTGAAGTGGTGGTAGATGTTGAGAAAGAGAAGCTGCCTCGGTCAATGCGCTTACTGTGAGCTTTGTAGCCAAGAATATGATTTGCAACATGCCATGTTATTCATTTAAGCTCTTTTGGTGCCCTTTTATTTCACTCAGGGGTTGCAATAATCAGTCTAAAATCATGAAAGGATAATCTTTTTGCTGGGTTGCAGCTGAAAGCATTTTGTATTGCTATGGTGACTTAGGCACCTAGTAACTCTAGGGAGTTTTTTACTTTGGTATTCAATGGCACAAAGGACAATAAATTACATCATGTCTTGAAGTCCCTCCCAAGCATCTTTTGTATGAGACTTTAATTTTGATACTGTTGACTCACTAGCTTTCCTAGTGACTTCAGACAGAAGTGTATAAAGATGATGAATTTCCTAAAACTTAGATGAAGAAAGTTTTCCCAGGGGAATCTTTGGGACTGAAAAATTTCTAAGCCATATGTGTCATGACAACCTACATTGATTTTCTTTTATGTTTGCCTGTAAAACAAATAAAGATTCTTAAAAGTTAAAAAAAGTTAATACATAATTAGGTAGCTCTCAAGCAACTTTAAGTATTTCCCAAACAAACTGATGTTCCATTCAATCCATTCTTCCTCACAATTATATAGATAGCTTAAGCCCACAAATATTACATCTTCAAAACCAAGTGGTTAGTCTGGAGATATTCCTTCAACTGTACTGTCTATTCACTATCTTTACTTCATTACAATTAATGTGCTTCAGTATGAAAAAAAAAGAGAATGCTATCCTTGTGTAAACACAGTATGTTTTATAGAACTTCACATTTCCAGTGTAACTTTTAACATCAGACACCTGCATTTTTTATTTATGTTTTTGCTTATTGCCAACAGATGTCCCCAATTCTTTTATGTAGTGGGTATCCTGAACTGCAAGTGCAGTTTTGATTCAACTACACTGAGTGTTCCAGTAAACGCTGAGAGAAGATCCACAGCTACAGAATTCTTCAAACTGCAGAAGTTTGAAAATATTTCTGCCCAAGCCAATAGGGTGAGCTACTAAGCTCAAATAATACTGTGGCCAATATAATTATTTGTGTATGTTTTCATATTTTCGTATGTGAAAAGGTTTAAAATATTTTTATCTGAAGCATTTTTGCTTTCTAAAGACTTCTTTGTATTAAGTATTTTCCAGGCTTAACTTGTTGAAATACATTATGTACAACTTCTATTGCTATCTTTTTTTCCTAATAGAGGTGAACTAATATTTCCTCAGGAAGAGCTATATTACATCTTGCCAATATAGCTACAGATCTGTAGGATATCCCAAAACGATTTTGAAAGAAATTTTCCATTTCTTTTCCATACCACTATTTCAGATTTAGAATTTTTTATATTTATGCCTTCCTAGACAAATGGAGACAAATCCTCAAATCCTACAGTATTTTCATGTTATCTAATTCTTACTCTGTCTTTCTAAAATTTTACGCTATTATAAACAGTTTATTTTTTCTAAGTAGAAGTGAACTGTTTATTGATGTGAATATGTATAGCCACATAGGGAGATACTAATCCAAATATTGAGAAAGGGAAGAAAGTATTAGATGAGTAATTAAATACAAATTCCATAATGCTACAACTGTCACAGAATCTATTATTATTTCTCCTTGAAGATCAGGAAACACTTCCCCCATGTATTTATCAAGTATACTGAAATGACGAAGAAGTGGCATTACTTCCAGATAAAATAATGCCTACATGCAAATCTCTGGCTTTAAGCAGGAAAGGGAGGAAGGTCCTGTTATCACATATCCTTCTCAGGAAGCTGAGGGTATGCTACCTCATTTCACTAAGGAGACAGTGAAGCTACAATGTCCTCGTGGAAGAAGACTAGAAATATGATTCCTATAGAAGCACTACTCTTCAGTGGCGGTGTTTATGGATGTGCTTTGTTAACTTACCACTTTCAAATTACACCCTTACACCCTGGGCTCTCTAAGAGCCATTTAGAGAAAAAAAAAAAATTGGAAGTAACAGCCTTTTATTTTCTGAAATGTAACACTGAAGCACTAAACATGAAATCTGAAATATATCTTTATTTTCATATTTATCATTTTATCCATCACCAAGTATTTCAAGTACACCATGGTGGAGTTGGAGTTGCATTGACTTGGCAATGGAAAGCAGAGGCAACAGTCCTGGCTGGCAGGCACTGCTGTTGACAGGAGATAAAAGTTCACAGGAATAGTTAATTAGGCCACTAAAGTTTGTCTTCACTTCATCACTAGAGGAGATGTCATATGATGGAATGATCAATGCTCACAAAGCACCTCTGGTGCATCAAGCAAGGTAGGAGCAAGTGTGAATGAGTTTGTGTAATGATGATGTAACCAGATGAATGAGGCTTTTACAACCTCTAAACTAGACTTTCCTATTTATAATATCTGTTGATAAAATTTTAGCAGCCAGTGTAGAAGCAGCTAGTGTTCTTCATGCCCTCACTTCACTTACACTAGAATAAAAGGAAGGTGAGTCCCTTGGGGCAGGGGTAAAGAAAAATAATAATCACAAACCCCATAATTACCTATTGCACAAAACTGGTCTTGCAGCACAACTTTTCTTCTGTAATCAATTAAAAAATATGTAAACTCAGTTATTGATGTTTCTAAGATCCATCCCTTTTGCAAGTACCTGATATGACTTCACTAGTATCTGTAAAACGAAATCCAGAGCATCTTTCTCCTTAAGCCTGAATGCTAAAATTGCTATGTTGCTTCTGCTCACTCTCTCAGTGTTGTAAAGAAAACACACTCTGTGATCACTGGATAATACAGGTTAAGGGCTCTAGAATATCTCTAGGTGAACCCACTGCCTAAAGAAGGCACAGCTAGAAGGTCACAACAGATTGCTTGGGATTTTATCCAGTCAGGTTTGGGAAAACCTTGGAGGATATGGACTATACAACTTGCTTGTCGACATCCCCATCCATTGCCTAACTGTCCCCATGAGGAAAGAGGACATATATCCATATATCTTTATATCCAATCTCAAGCTCTCATTTTAACTTATGCCCTCTGTCTCTCATTCTACCACCATGGTAAAGAGTCTTGTTCCATCTTCTTGCTTATCTTCCTGTAGGTACTGAGAGTCAGATCACCTCAAAGCCCCCTCTCCTCCAGGCTGGTCTAGTTCAGCTCATTCAGCTCTCCCCAGAGGGCAACTGCTTCTGCTTCTGACCATGTGGGTTGACTTTTGCTGAACTCACCCCAGTTTACTGCTGGAATTCTTAAATTTGAGGTGCCAAAACTGGACTCAGATGGGGATTTTCCTTCCTCAGTGCAAGGCATGGCATTTCATAAAATTCCTCTTGGCCAAATCCTTCAGCCCATGCAGATCCTCTGAATGGCCATCTTACCCTCATGCATATTCACTGTTCCCCTAATTTGATATCATGTGCAAACCTAATGAGAAAGAGGTCCTGCAGGATATCAAGTAAAATGTAAACCAGGACAGGTCCCAGCATATTCTTACATTCCAGGAGAAATCAGAGAATACCCAGGTATTACCAGAGTAAGTCAAGAACAATTAATAACTGGATGTGAAGATCTAGCATGAAAATAGCAGAGGAAAGCTACTCTGCTTATGAGTGCCTACATATATCTAATATCAGAGGGGAGTGGGACAGCAGGAAGATACTCATTATTACCTGAAAATCTGAACTAAGAGAACACATAGTGCCATTTTAAAGAGATGAATATGCCACAAGCTATCTTAGGGTGTCTGGAAAGGAAGCACTATGAGGGCTGTTTAATGAAGAAAAAGGAAAAAAAATGAAGAAAAAAAGGGGTGATTTTATCTATACCTTTTGGGTTTTAGGGGAATATAGATAGCAGAAAATATTAAGACATTACACTTATATTCACAGGAAAAATAAAACCCAAGCTGTTTTAAAAAGTACTTATAAATTTATTGGTTAACAGGGCATATCCAATTAGTCATGACAAAACTGAGAAAATATTTCTTCCATTGGCATGGAAAAAGCTGTTATGGATTTCAACATTAGTGATTTTGCTAATGTTATAGACTAGTAAGAGTGTAAAAGGTTTCAAGACCTAATAAAAAGATTTCAGATCTGGGAGTGCTTTTCTTATTCAGAAAAAAAGAAAAGAAAAAAAAGAAAACGAAAACGAAAACAAAGATTAAAACATTTTGAGAAATTGAAACTGAGACGTGGGACTGTAAGAAGTTACAAGAAATATCAGATGGAGATTAGGAATGATTTGGAGTGACTGAAGACAGAATAAGAAATGAGGGAAAGCCAAAGACATGAAGACAAAGAGTTTCCTTGGATGAACTCCAGATCTCATTTAAGTCAATGGCAAAATTCCCCTTGACTTCATTAGGGCCATGATTTCGCTTCTGAAGTTTATTCACTGAAGATGTAAGGAAAATATGTAATGCATCTGACAGAACGCTTGGGGAGAGGGGAATAACCAAAGGTGAAACACATATATTTCCACCAGATGAATGAGGTGGAGTAGCAAGTATATGTAAAACCAGTAATTTTACTTGCTCTATCAGCCTTCTAAGAATAACACTGCAATAAAAAAGGAGAAGACATGGGTCTATTTAAATTTATAAATTCCTGTGAGAAACTCCCAAAAATCTACTCATGCTAGAAGTAGACACAAAGATTTGTCAGTCATAAAAGTAATTAAATGAAGAACAAAAGATTGTATCACAACATAGAAGTAGGTTAACAGCAAGAAATCTCTAAGATCCTACATTTGATTTTTATTTTGAATGTAATTATGAATAGCCCTGAAGATATAAACAGAGATAACAATATGATATATATAATTAGTTATATGTGGAAAAACACATAACTGTGGAAAAACCTCAAAGCTGACAATTCATGGCAAAATCAGTTTACTGCTGACAAATAAAAGAAAGAAAATAAACTACCCATATATGTCCATCTACTATAACCACTTGGGAAGTATATTATGAATCCTTCAATGGTGCTTCTGCTTGAGGAGTCAAAACCCAATATGTCAGACTAACTAGAGGAGAATAATGACAATGACAATTATATAAAACATGTTTATGTATTTGCAAGTAGGCCCTCACTTCAACTTCTATATTCAACGTACTTGACCACCCTTTAGCTATTACTCACTCACCCCAAAAACCATACAGAAGAATCCAGGAAAGAACAACAGAAGTGACCTATGGCATGGGAAACATACCTGTGGGAGGAAACTTTGAATTGATTTAACTCAGCTGCCTCTGAAGTCAACACTAGAGTAGTGGCTTGGAGATATGAGTAATAGTGAGATACTAAAAATATGGAAAGTATAGGAAAAAAGAACATGTTCACCTTTGCCTTATTCATACTTAAGGGTCACCCAATTTAATATGGCAGATTTACAATAATTTTATCCTTATAGTTATTACGCTACTAATTTATTATAAAAGTAAAAAGGCAAAATACTACTGCAAAAGAGAAGTTTCTAAAATCCTCAGTATGTTACACAGTTAGTGAGCTCTGATTTTCAAAATTATTATATATTTAAATCCTAATAAAAATATTAAGTATTCAATAATTCCAAGATGCCATCTATCATTAATCTACAGGAAAAATGTTTCAACATATATTGATCTTCACAATGCAGAAGCCAGATAGCCTTTAATTCATGAACACTAGGAGCAAACCTCTCATTTTTCCTTTCTATAGCATATGCACTTCCCAACTCAGGGATGACTTATCTGCTTCTCTACAAAATATACAAATGCATTTGATCCTGAAGAGGCTGGAGTTGGTGCTTGGTGCTTCCTGCCCTATCAGTTTAGGCCGGCCCAAGCATATGCAAATATAAACTGGTTCTCTTCAAATTAGGGTCAGCTAAAACACAGAGTTTCTTTTCAAAGGAAAGTTGGAAATGGACATTGGTGGCAAAATTAAAAGGAAAATATGCAAAACAAGTTTTTGAAGAACTTCACTTTTATAGTAAAGAGTCTGAGTGTAAAAAATATTGAAAGTAATAATAGAAATCCCCAACAATCAAACATGTTTTCTTCTTCCTTTTAGCTTACTACAAAGAAATGAGCATTGTATAGAAAAATTTCTAGAATATAAATTGACAGATTTAATTTGACAATTTTATTTTCCTTTAACAAAAGAAAATATTTTATTGATTAAAAATGGGCAGTGAAAACATAGAGGGGTTTTTTATATTACAAAACTTATAATTAAATTGAGCAGGTCTTGGTTTTCTGTCTATTGTTTGGGGTTCTCTTTTGTTATTATTATTATTATTATTATTATTATTATTATTATTACTATTACTATTATTAGACTTGGCCAGAAAAGGAAAAATCTATAAATATGGATATCCTATTTGCACTAATATATTAAATTTTGAAAATTGATAAAGACATCATCTTTCTGAAAAACTGGCATATTAAAAATACACTTTCTTTAAATATCAAACGAGGCTTAAAGCCCACCTACAATTAGCCCTTCTTACAGGATCAAAATTTTTAAGAATCAAGTTCTGACTAAGAACTAATGCCATCTAAGAAGATGACATTAACATAGATTTTCTGATTCTAGCAACTCTTACTAAAATTCCCATCCTTGACATTTGCTTGCTCCCTTTGGTGTCTAAATAAATGTATTTTCTCTGATAGAACCACAAGAAAGTAGAAACTTGACTAGAAATTAGCTTAGGGCACAGGCCTCTAAAGTCTTTCAACCCATCAACTGCATCTAGTTCAAACGTCTAAAGTTAACACGCTAAACAAAGAAAAGTATTAGGGAGAAAGAGTACAGAAGTTTTTAAAGCAAAATTTCAAAGCAAAATGACAAAGTACTAGAGATTGCAGTGTGAATATTTTTGGGGTTATTGAAGAGCCATAAAAATAGCAAGCCCAGAAACAACAAAGTTCAAGACAAGAGGCTGTGGATCTGGCATGCTCTGTAGTATTTAATGGCTGGGAAGTTTTAAAAATTGTATGAGTTACACAGACACTTAGCAGCAACAATTAAATACCTCAGTATTATTTGTGGGTTAGAGCTGATAAATATTCTCTATTCAAAATCTGGAAACCTATTCAATGATCCAGGAAAAGCTGAGGGAGAATTTGGACTGTGTTGATATGTAGGGTTTATACATTTTAATATAAATACATGCCAAATACAATTGTTTTTCTATTTCTATTGAAAACTTTTACATCAATAAAACTTTTGGCAAACACAGAGCTGATCAGATAAATAGTATGGGACAACTCTCTCAAGGGAGTTGACAGCTCCTCCAGGTTTAGTGTCATTGGTAAACTCACCTAGTATCCCTTCCAGTCCTGCATCTATGTCATTCATGAGGATGCAGAAGAGCACAAGGCCAAGGATGGAGCCTGTGGAACCCCACTAGTGCCAGGTCACCAGTCTGATGCCACCCCAGTCACTGTAACCCTTTGTGTCTGACCCATGAGCCCACATGTAACCTGCTTATCCAGCTGAGTGATGGACCCTTTGTCCACAAGGATCCTGTGAGAGACAGTATTAAAAACTTTACTGAAGACCAAAAAGATCACATCCACTGGCCTTCCTAGATCTGCTAGGTGGGTTACCTTATCATGGAAGGAAATCAGGTTTGACAGCCTGAACTTCCCAGCCATTAAGCTGTGCTGGCTGTGACCAATGACTGTGCTGTCTTCTCTTTTTTCTCAATACTTCCCAGAATAAGGTCTTCCATGATTTTGGCAGACACTGAATTGAGACAAACAGGCCTGTAGCTTACAGGGTCCTCCTTCTTTCCCTTCTTGGAAACTGGGACAATTTCCACTCAGCTGGGACCTCTCTGGATTCCTAGCCGGACTAGCTTGATCTGGTAAAACAACCCTGGAGAAAAGCCAGTGTTCAGCTGTGGGTTTTTTTGCTGAATAGCTAAAGGTAGCTTTAACAAGTAGAATGACACATCACACTCAACACAGACCATTGGATCAGAGTGACTTGTTAAGGACTTTCTGCACTACCCTTACTGACATTACTCAAATTAGCTGAATGTTATGCTCACTATGTATTTCTCTGTGAGGCCAACTTTCAATTTGATCTTAAAAATAAGAGTACTTAAAAGTATTTAGCAATGATAGCTGTTCCAAATCACAAAATAAATCTGAATCATTTAAATCTGGATCTGAACAATTCCACTATCTTTGTAAAACATGGCATACCTGAAAAAGTGCCTACTTTTTCAAGATTTATGATATGGATTGAAAGAAAAAAGGGCTAGAAGGGACTTCAAGAGATCATGAAGTCCCTTAATTTTCTTCCCCTACCCCGAAATAGGATAATTTATACTAAAATCACTTTTGACCACTTTAATTTATTCTTAGAAGGTTCCAGTATCAGTGGTTACAAAGATTTTCTGTGTTGGTACATGTATCAGCACTTTATTATCCTGAAGTCAAAAAGATGGGGATTTTTTTTCTGGTGTCTATCCTACCTGTTCTTGCCAAAATACCAATCAATTATTTCTTGTCCCATTCCCAATGGATAAATTCTTTCCCATCTCCTCTGCACTGTGTTCTAAAGGCTGTCATCATTTCTCACCTAGTTCCTCTCTTCTCAGAGAACCTAGTATTTTTAGTCTTTCCCCAGTCTTCAGAAAAGACCAGTCAGAAGAACTGCATGGAAGACAGAGCTTACTTTTATATACAACATTCCTGTTAAGTATGCTCTCAACAACCACATACCTTTGTCATATTTGTCACCAGCTTCTAGCATTATGAAAGACTGTGCATCCAGTCATTCTAACTTTTTTCAGAACATTTCACCAAATTGTTAACATATGAATATTAATCATGCCTCCCATTGTTATACTATTGCAGATTTACCATTTAGATGTGAAGATCAACATGCTGGATGAATATGCTATATCTCTATAATTTCTGCAAGAAAACACAAATACAGCCTGCTTGCAGACTCAGCTGATTAGGAAATATCTGACATATCACAGAGCCTAGATTAATACATTCTGCCTCTTAACCACATACTTTGGCCTGTGCTTAACACAGACTTCGGCTTCACAGGGCACTGTATTCCTGCTGAATGAAATATATACAGTGCAATACATTTGTCATTAATACATCTGTATATAACTACAAAATAAAAATACATATGGTTTAAATTGTACTTCCAGTAGCTCCAGATAGATACAAACACATTATTATTTCTCTCATGATGCTATGAATAAAGGGCATGCATAGTAACAGAACACTACTTGATGGGTGCTCATCTCATGCTATGTCACTGCCACCAGGCATGGTTTGCCTTTAGGCTTTATGTACCTATAGCCCAGTCAATGGCAACTGGCTTTGTGTCAAGCCCTTCTCTGAATGAAGTGATGTTATTCTACAGGGGGACAGAAGTCTAAGTAATATACAACTTCTATTCAAACTACATCTGAACGTCCTTCTCAAAACCCAAGTAATTCAATTATTACCTAAACACTGCAAGAGTTTGTGGCAGGGATTTGACAAACCTTTCTGTTGTGCCTTTGTACAGCACTTTCCACAACAGGGTTCTCAATCCATCCATAATGGTGTATATTAAAATAAACCATAACAGTTTAGCTGAATATAGCTGAAATAAGCCTTTCCCCCACAGGAACAGAGACGAAGAAGAAGTGCTTTATATACAAACACATCTGGAATTCTTCAAAAACCTGTTAATACCTACCCACATAACTAAATCCAAACTGAGTCTTTTTATGGAATGGCTTGTAGACACATGAGGAAAATGGACAGTCTGCTCTATCAGAAACAGTCTGTTTGGTCTACAAAATAAATGTTCAAAGCTCACAGTGTGCTGTCTAGAATACATTTGAGAAAGATGAGGAAGAGTAAAAAACACTCTGTAAACTGAAACACATATCAGTGTAACTAAATTTGAATATATTTAGTCTGAAAATTGGAATATAGCTTATAATCATCAAAGGAATGAAGTTTCACAATGTCTTTCAAATTTGAGATGGACTGTGATAATTTTAGGACAGAAATTTTAATATGTGGTTGCCCACAACATGACTCATCTCCTGCACACTTGGAGCAAGAGGAGGTAAAAGCTCAGAGGTCATTTTTTCAGCTATGATGTTTGATAATGCCAAATTTGCAAGGAATGAAGAAAAGGAGGGAAAACATGAAGAGAAATAAAACTCAATTTTGGAGGAATTCCCTAATTACCCAGACTACTACTATCATAGCATAATACTGCATCAAATAAACATATCACCTTATCTATCTCAATCAGAAGCTTATTAAAGTTTTCGAAAAGCATCAGTGGAGCGGTCACAATCATACAAAGATTCTGCAGCATCATTAAATCCTTATTAATGGGTACAGTGGAATGACAAACTTGGTAAAATTTTGGTATAAGAGGGAGACTACTGGATATGTTCAGCCTAATTTAATATACACTTTCAGTGCTGCTTGTTTGGAGTAAACCACCAGAATACTTGCAGTTATAACCCTAACAGAAATTACATCAGGGTCATACCACACATATGCATTCCCAGCACTGTTCTAAATCAAAGGCTTTTGTTAGATGAAACTGCACTTAGCCAGAAGATTGGGAACTTTGCTTTTGCATATGGACTTTAGCAGGTATAATCACATCTTTATCCATCTTGAAATTTAGTAACTATACCGTGACCTACACATGGGGTTTCACAAGACATGAAGGCTTCCTATAAAGTCTTAAAAAAACCCAACCCTGAATTGGAATTTTTAGTCTTTTAAAATGTGTAAACCACCTAGTTTTCTCTGAATTCTAGAGATTAAACAATAGTCAAGTAATAATTTCTCAGCATAGTGTCTTACATTTTTCATGGAATGCTTAGATCTATGGATCATAATTTAAAGTACTGGTATAAGTGTTATCAGTTGGATATAACTGTATGTTTTTATTTGACTTTTTATGTGATAGGCAAGTTTAAAGACAGTTTGAAAAGATGTATTTAGGAAATAGTATTTAGGGAGTCCACTTTCAAAAATTTTGGCTTATAATATTACAGTTACTTAAGAAACAAATGTAATCATCAATAGTGGATAAAAGTTGTTACTGTCTGTAAAGTTTTAGAAATAAACTTTAACAAGCACTGTCATCTCAGCTTCTGCATTGTGCAAAGACAGGACTGTCTTATGAACTAATTTTAAGAGTTAACCACATTGCAGAGAGATTTAGTTGTGCAATGTCAAACAAATTTTTAACATCTGCAACAACACTGAAGATGCTGCCTTTTCTTATACAGCCCTTTTATGCAAAAAGCGAAAGTATCCTGTGCACAGACTGAGAACTCATGATAGCAGTACCACAAAGTTTTCAGCAAGACAGCTTCCAAAAAGATTCTGTGAAACCTCATAGGAGCCTGCCAACTTATACAAGCCATGCTATGGGGATCTGACTCTTTTCATCTGAAGGCACTGTATCTCTGGAGTGATCTTTTTGTTAAGAGCATTGGGAACGTACTCTGGAAGTGCAACAACCGAGGCTGGAATAATATAAAAAAGAAACAGCAACTTCTGATCAAAAGTAAGACATGTAACATTTAAGAAGCTAGAGACGAAAGGATAAAGAACACCGTCAATATTGGAAAATAAGTAAATTGATGAACAAAAGTAAATGTAGAGGACAAATGGACTGAAAAGTAATGTAATGTAAAATAAAATTTAAAAATGAGAATATAAATATTTAGGGAAACATTTAAGTGAAAAGTTGTTTCAATGGGAATGTTGAAAAATATTATCAATCAAAACATCATTGCTTATTTTTCCATTAGTGTCCACAGGTAAATGGCTCTGTACAAAAGTCAAAATTATTTCACTGCATATTCTCACAATAGAACTTCTTTCAATGGGAATATGTTCAGACAAAAGCCATAACCTTTAAGATCCCATTTCCTAGCTGTTCCTCTTTTCATATAAAAATAAAAGTTGTCACAAAGTCTCTTTGCCCATTATCACCCTTATGTTAGATTTATGAATAAAAATGTGTGAAATTAAATTATACAGGCATTAAAATATCATGTGATTAGGTGAAACGTTTTTGATGAACAAGGATACCCAGAAATACTGCAATTGCTACCACATTCATCTACTCAATTACATGCTTCTCACCTATTTAATAATGCTTGTTATCTCCCTGTTAATTGATGTGTTTCGTGAGTTTATTTTCTTATATACTATGTCAAGTATTATACAATGAACAAGAGACTTGGATCATAGCAGTCCCCTAGAACAGAACAAGCCTCCAAGGTAAATGCAAAGAGATCATGAAATGGGACAATGAAACGATAACAAAAAAAAAAAAAAAAAAAAAAAAAAAGAAGGAAAGACAGGGGATTGGAACATTATGAAGTTAAAGAAACAAGGGAATGAAAGGGATTAGAACTGGAATGATAGGTAACCTACTGTAAGTGGTGTGAAAGCTTAACAGTGGGGGACTGGAATAATCAGATATGGGAACGACCTGACAATGGAATGCTTTCAAACTGAAGCACCTCAAAAGTAAATGATCTTAGAGCAGAATAATCATATTTGCCTCTGGGAATAAAATTTAAAGATAAAAAAAGTTTGAAAAAAAAATAACAAGTTTGATGATTATGCAGATAGAACTGCAGAGAGAAATGATCCAGTCAGGGCAAGAGTGAGAAAAGGTAAAGGAGTAGGGTTGGGAACGACAGGAGAATAAAAAGAAAAGGTGACTGAAACCATAGATGCTTGGAACTCACTTTTTCCACACAAAATCGGAGACGAAGGACTACACTGGATAAGGTCTTTTTTTTTTTCTTTTTTTTTTTTTTTTTTCAGATTGACTCTTACCCTTGCTCATTTGGACAAAAGTTATCCTTTCTCATAACAACCTACCATAACATTTTCCAGAAACAGCTTTAAAGATCATGGAATATATATGTGTGTGTGTCTTGACATTTGGCTTCAAACAATTCCCATCTTAGGGAGTACAGCACTACAATAGCTGAACATAAAGACTCATATAGGAGATGATGTATGAACTCACTTTTTGAGAAGCAGTTCCAAAATTGTATTTCTTGTTTTCACTTTTCTAAAAACACTATCAACAACTAAAATTCTAGAAATCAGAACGGCATTAACTCCAGGATTCTGGATCTGCTATTAGGAACTGGATGATTTCAGTAAAACACTTGAGAATGAGTTTAGTTGCATTGTCTTCAGTCTACACGGTCACAGAGTGAGAAGGGAGACAACCATGATGATAGGCCCTTCCTCAGAACCTCACCAGAGGGATATCAGTTTACCCTATCACCTTTTCTAACTCCTTCCACCCCTTATTTAATGAGCTGCAGTGAGTTTCAATAGAATGGCATAATCGCCCCGTTGTTTCCTATGGTAAGACTCCATTTTCTCAGTCTGCCATTTTCCTTGTTTCCTCATGACCAATTTCTTTCAGTTTCCTCAACTGCTATGGAGAGCTTTGCAGATTAAAATCGTACCTTTTCCCCCCAGGACTATACAATAAAGTGGCATTTTGCATGATGCATTTGCCATGACCATGGGGACAAGTGATGTGCTAAGTATTCTGGTGATAAAACACCCGGTCTGTGCCAGCTGCAATAATCACTGAAGTGTAATCAGTCTAGAACAAATGCAGAGACAAACACCAGAAAAATACTTGAACTTGATTTCCATCCCTTATTTGCTATCCCCAAGAGTGAGAACTCTTGAATGCATAATAGATACAGGAAAAGTAATAGCACAAAGTTGATTTCACTATGATCCTGATGTTCATTTAAAAATCTAAATTTATTAGTTCTGAAAGAACAGACCTTCAAATCCCACCAAAGCTCATCAGCAGTATGCTTTCTATTACATACAGATTGAAAAGAAGTCGCATTTTCAGTAATGCATGAACTGTCAGTATTGCTCCTAAGTATCATCTCATGTCTCATCCAATGCTGTTGTTCCTACAGGAATAATAAAAGTTTTGTCCAATGTTTCCCACAACCCAGCTTTAACTGCACTAGTTTGCATTTGTTTTCTTTAGTTCAGAATTCTGCATTTATACTCCAAAAGTGTGTACTGTGGAATTTACAGTTACATCCATGTACAATCGTTATGTAAGATTAACAGCACCTAGTTTTACATAAATAATGAATCTTTGTGCATAAAATATCTTCAGTTCTGTTCATCACTTTGAAACCTGTTGCTTATCAGCTCTAACTCATAATAATTTCGGAGAAGTAGTCCATGTTGAAATAATGAAAGAAGAAACAGTCTTAAGCATTGACTTAAAATACAATTGCCTGATATTGATTGCTGACAACTGATCTTAGAAGAAATTTAAGTTTTGAACAGAACATATTTGGCTACAATAAGTAACACATTTTCTCAGTGAAGATTTATGTCAAGGAAGCACTCAGCGCCTACATACCAAGAATCAGATTTGAAGGCCAGTCAAAGATAGAACTTGGATTAAACTTCTGTGCTGAAGTACAGAAAGAAAACCTAGGACTTAAGATTCCGTATCCATATGCTGCATCCTGAATCATGGAATTGCCACCTTTTATCAGCTAGAGAAAGGAAACTGGAAGGCACATAAAATTTCAGATGTTTTATGCAACAATTAACGTAAGAGTTACCCCAGCTACCAGGCCATGGTTGTACTGATCATCTGCAACTTACTGCGGTATTTTTAAGCATTCAGCATAAGAAATGGAGCAGTTTATATTTCATTACCTGAGGCCAAAATTTTAGAAGTTTTAAAGTGCCCTAAATACACTGGCTAGAGCTCACTACACTTAACAAACATTTAAGCGTGATAGAGTTACTTGAAGTTATAGACCTCCTGCCTTTCTCTAGTCAATAAACAGAGACTATTTTCTAAGTGAGTTGATTCGTTTGCCTATGCTAAGATACCTGGTCACAGATGGGTAAATCACTGACTCTAACTGCTTTTACTATTGTGTTTCGCAAAACCAGATGTGAAGTACTAGGTTCATATCCAAGAACTGAAAGAATTTCCCCACACTCTGACATTCAGTAGCTAAGACACTACAATAACAGAAATCAATGTCTCTGGTAATGTTCCAGTGCTCAACTGCAGATATACTAACTTGTGCACACAAAATATGCTAAAAACATTAACATGATCATCCCAAAATAAGACAGTTTTGCTATCATATGGTTTTATCACATCTGATAAAATGACAGCAAAATTTAAACAACCAATGCCTAACCAAGATGCTTGACTCTGACACTGTCACTGGGACTCTTTTCACATTTCCTGCTGAAATACTAAACAAATGCCTGCCTCTGGAAGCTTGTCTAGAATACAAACCTTCCCAGTTGAGTGCTTTGATCTCTATATTGTGCACAAAACCTCTTTCCCTAACACTTTGCTCCATTGTTCCTGCACATGTGCCACCTACAAGATGGCAGGCAACATTGCTCAGCATATACCTGCTGCTGTGGCTAGTGTATTTTCTTGGGAATCAGGAGATGGAGGTTTAATTACTTGGAGATTAATAGAGCCTCCAAATTCACAGGTGAGTGCAATAATTATCACACCTCAAAATAAAAACCTCCCTTCTCTAGGGGAGAAACACTCACACTTCCTGGGTGAACCTTCACAGGATACCAAAAGCAAGTAGGTGCTTGTGCCAGTTTTCTTTACTAGTTCATCAACTATTTTTGAGGTAAAAAAAAATAAAAATATTATGCTAGATGTGCAAGCAATGCAAAATTTAAATTGTGTCTTCATTGTTTTCCGTATTCTTCACTTGTTTTACTTCTGTATTGCTTTAATTATATTATTTTCTCATTTTCTTATGTAAAGACCTTTAACAAAAATGAAGGTCTCTGACCAACATGGTCACGGTGACAAGGAAGAGGTCACCTTTTCCTTGGTCCTCTGCCTCCCATGCAAGCCTCTCCCTACCCTGGTCTTTCCTTCCAGATTGCATTCATTCCCTTTTTCTCCCCGCAAAGAAAAGCAAAAAATGTCACAAGTGAGTGGCCACCTAGCTTGCATCTTTTGCCTGATGGCTCATGGTCTCACAGAACCCCAGAATTCTTGCACTAAATTTGGTGCAAGGGATGAATGCGCATAGATTCTTTCTCCAGTGGTGACTCAGGGCATTTACATTCTGTTGCTTCAGTCTATCAAGAACTGAGCAACATGTCGTCACAAATTTCCAAGGAGTCAACATAGCAAGTCCCAAAAATGCCAATTTTGACAAATGACACATCATAGAAACGTGAGAGTAAAGCTGAATCTCGAGTTAGGGTGTAACTAAGGTATTTGCCTTTGTTATAGGCAAGAATGACTTCAATATGCACTATTTTAGCTACAAACACAGCTATAAGTGTAGCCATGCCTACATAATCATATGCACAGATATCACAGTTTATCAGGCAGAATGGCAGACAGAACATAGGATATGTAAACAGATCTGCCTAACACTTACAAAACAACTTTAATAGCAAGTGTCATTCTTTTCTGTAAAGTAGCTGTTTTTAACACACATGATCTAACTCTTGTTTGCTCTTTAAAGTTTTATTGTCTTGGCATTTTATACAGGAAGAGAGCATTAGCATACTCAGGAGAACTGCTAAAAGTAAAAGGCCTCAAGCTACCCACTGCATGGTTGATAGCATAAAGCATGGGATATAAAAACTTTTGTCTGATTGCTCACTTTACTTGTTTTAGAGTAGTGTTACTCTCAAGAGCATATATTCATGTTCTTTCTACTTCAAGTTTTATTACTTCTTTTGTATTATTTAATACATCTAAAGACACTTCCAAAAGACAAATTTTTCCATTTTGAAAAAGTAATGGTTTGGAACCTGATAAAATACATGAATGTTCACAGTGTATTATTTTCAAAGGCAAATAGAATAAATGTACAATAAAACAATTAAATGCATGACAATAAATATTTCTATGTGATCACAGATATATTAACATGCCAAACAAAAGAAGAAAAAAATCAGTAAAATATTTTCCCTAAAAAAGGTCAGATCAAAATGGATTCTTCACACATCAGAGCATAAGTAAAAAAGGGAGCCTGGTCTCAATTACTGTTACTGTTAAATATCCCACTCTAGCAATTAAAATGAACATTTAAAATGTGAAAGAGAAAATGGAATGAAAAAAGGCAAATGAGATCAGCTTTTTAAACCATAAAAAAAAAAAAAAGATACCATAATTTTAGATACACTTAAAAAATCATCCTACAGTAAACTTAAAAGTAAGTCTACTTACATATCGCACTGCTAATTATTATATAAATAACCTGGGAAACAATACCTCCAAGATACATGTTTTACTATTTAGTAAACAAGAAACTGCCATGTTTGACACCACTGATTAAGGCCAGGCATTTCTAAAGCTTCAGACACATTTCTGAAATCCACAATACATCAATTTTTAATACTTCCACTCTCTCAGCTCCATTAAAAAGATGGTAGGGGAAAGAATTTAGAGTAATTAATGATATAGTTAGCTGCTAAATATTAATAGGAATCGTAGTCTTGCATAAAATATAACATATAAACCTTGCCAATACAGACGCACCAGTAATTAAACTTGAATATGTAATTACACTGATTTATATGACAGGCAAAAAGTTACACTTTACTGGCTTCTATGTAAACTGTGGGTAACAGTTAAACTTTGCATTTTATGGTTTATATAAACGGGCAATATCTCTACTACAGTTCATAAATGGTTTAGAGAGTCATAGTTAAAATTACAACTAATTCCAGTATGAACATTCTGACTATACCTTACAAACCAGGCTCTGAAAATGACCACAGAGATCAGCCTTCCATTACATTCGGAGCTTGAAGCAAATTTATGAGGTTTTAAAAAAAAAAAAAAAAGACAAAAAAAAGCTTATAGCAATCACTACAAAGTAAATGGAGACTCATCTATTTAAATGTTTTAATATAAATGTTTTGTTTCAAATGTATAGCTCCAGATGTTTCACTTAGCACCTTTCAAAGCTCTTTTGAGTAATATTGTGCCTTAGACTAAGGCATTTTTTCTTGGAAGAAAGCTGACTGGACTTACATGTGAGGCTGAGGAGAGCAGCCTGGACTGCTATTTCCATTACTGTCAATGTGATCCAGCGAACCATTGAGATCTTCATGCACTGCCTGCAGTAAGCCACTGGATGCGTTATTTATCAGTCCTGGGTTACTTAGCAATGGTAAACTACTCTCTGCCAGTGCAGCCTACCAAAATGAAAAGTAAAACCAAAATTATTAGTCTATACATAACACTCATACATGCACGAACATTTAGAAATATACACACACACAACAGCTCATTTTGAGTGCTTGTTGAGGCGGTCAGAAGGATTTTGCGCATTTCCAATTATTTCCACATTCTGAATATAACAGCATTTCTATTTCTGGTTTACTCTTTCTTTTGCTTAGGTTTCATTATTTTCCATTTATAACTATGTTCTGATATTCATGGCACTTTCTAGTTTTACATCATTTTTTGACTTTGAATTACACTTAACCCCTTTGCCCTTCCACACAATGTATGGCTCCTTTATAATGCAGGCAGCTGCTATACTTTAAAAAATGACCAGAACTTAACTCAAAATAAAAAAGTCCTGACATTTGCCTCTTCTGCATAAAAATTATATATTATAATTAAACTTTAAAGTTTTTGCCATGAGCACCATGTTCCCCAACACTATGATGTGAAATCATTTATGACAGCTTGGATAAATATTAATGCATATCCACATGCATTTGCAAAAGCTTCTATCAATCTAACATTTGCAGCAAAACTGAATGTTCCAGA
>NC_142204.1:48139893-48144893 GCF_049639895.1 Pseudopodoces humilis | reverse complement strand
CTTTCATATGTTAAAAGGTCAGAGAAAACAAATAGCACTTCATCTTTTTGTCAATAAGAGAATTGAGGTCACAGTTGCCTCGACAGTAACAAGTTACTAAGACCATAAATTAGAAGGCCCATAGTGTCTCTTTAAAGTCCTGTGGACACTGTTAGCAATGGACTAGTGCCAACAGCTGTGAAGGGGTGAAGGGTCCTCAAAGCACAGTGCCTGCCAGGATTGACTACACACTTCATCCTTTCCCACTGAGGTCCAGTTAGTGCCCCCTGCAATCTGCCATCATCAATCTAATTCAATAGAGTGACAGAGCCCAGGCAGTGTGAAACACTGAACTCTGCCATCAAGTCGGCATCGGCACTGCACTGGGTCTCATTACAACTGATGGACCCTACTTCGCTAGCAGTCAGACAAAGCAAAAACTGGCATAATTGGTCACACCGCAAGCTAAATCTTCACTTCAACTGTTAGATTACAGCCTAGCCTTTGTAAATGGTAAACAGCTCCTATGAAGCCCTTACGCTGTCTTTGGAAAACATTGTTACTTAAACCTCTACTTTTTCCTAACTGATACCATTTTCTGATCATATATCATGTAAATATTTGTAGGTTCAGATTCAAACAAGGTACCAAATTAAATGTAAAAAATTAAACAGGAGAAAGGGCTTGAAATATGCAACTTGTTGATAAAAATAGCAGAATATAAAAGAAAAAAATGTATTTTACAACAAGAAAAGATTTTTCTCTTTTTTTCACAAAATAAGTTACAAGAAGAAATATTCAAAGTTTTACTGTAGTGATTTGGTTCTGGCTACCTACAACATGATTTCAACATTAATTGCAATAAGAATTATACTTGGTGTTTAATACTACCATTTTCCAGAGAGTTCTTGCTCTTACACCTGTAAACTGACACTGGGCAACGGAAAACAACTGTAAATAATTTTAAGAGAGGGAACTATCTTTAGTACTGCAGGTATTTAATTTGATGAATGCATCTTCAGTTGAAGAACATTTGAGGTAAGGGTTGGGAAGGTTTCTTCTTCATATTATGTGTGCCTTCATACTCTGTGTGTGACATTTTAGTGACATAGCATTTGCCTTAAATTCCTATAAAACCTAACAAACTAAGCTAACCCTATCATGTAAATGACATAAAAGAAATAGCACTTTACCTGTGTTTAAAAACTATTAATTTAAAGGAAAATGACAACAAACTACATTATTGTATGCTCCTTTCATTGTTTTGGATTTCCAGCATTAGAGTAAAAAAGACCCAAAAAAGACTTATCTGAAAGAAGAATAAGTATTCTTATGTGACAGAGAACTGTGAGACAATATTCTGAAAAAGTGAGAAAGGTGAGAGTTTTTATCCTTATTTCTCTACATATGGCAAGAAACAGGGACAAAAATCTTAGTCCTTTGCTGCACCCCTTGAGCTCCTGTGAGCAGTCCCAAGAGGACATGTGAGTGCTGAGACATGTCCCCTCCATGACTGCTGTGTGGGCAGGAGGAGACAGCGTGGTGTAAGTGTCCTGCATGGTCACTTCTGAGGCTGTGCCCAACCTCAGCAGCCTGGTAAGTGTAGCCACAATACTGGGAGACCCCAGGGGTACTCATCACTCCCTGCATAAGCAGAAGAGAGCATTCACATACATGCAGTGACCTCTAATGGTTAGAGCATGCACAGGGCACTGCAGGCCTGCGATCTGAGGCATGCCACTCCCCGGGGACCTCCCTGAGCCAGTCTGACATTACACCTTCTTGCTTGCAGAAAAATGCCCCCTATCAGGCTGGGAGTCATCTTGGGTGGAGATATGCTCTGCTACTCTTTTATCCCACAGAACTGCATGGACAAGCACTGGGTAAGAAGAAGGAAGAAGGAAGAGGGGTCCTGACCCAGCATTATAAAAAGTGGCTTGGATCCAGTCTTTGCTCCAGGGACTGCATTTTTCATTCGTGAGGAACAGCATTTGAGTCTTAGTTCAAGCAAAATACTGTAGACAATCTTGATGTTAGATAATTATTGCATAATTTATGATGTGAAAAATCTTTAAGTAAAAAACCCTCACTTGTTCATGAATATCAACAAATTTAATGTAAGAAACATATGCCTTTAAGCTAGAGTCACTAAGGCAAGTGTTTTCAATTTAGTTTAGGTTAACAGTAAATAAGTAAGAGGATAATGCATCCATATAACAAACCTGTATTTCTAACTGCTGAACCACTTGCATTTGCACCCGACACTGAGCAGTGCTTCTGTCATCCAACGCGTGTTCATTGTTAAGGTGCCTAGAGAAGGAAGTAAGACAGTGTTAAGATGAGAGAAATATCTTTATGTGTCCATTTTTCTCTCCTGTACATATGGTTTCCATTAGTTACAATGGGAGTTGTACAGAAAGACCTAGTCAGAACATGCCATACAGACAACAATACAAAATAACAAAACTGATTATTTCATTTAGTTCTACAAACATTCCCAGTGAGGACTGTCAGATATCCAGTTTCTATCTCCCAGGTCACATATGCCATCTAAGGGCCAATGCAACCAGTTATGTATATTAGAACCGACTTCCGCTCCCTGTTGCTGATACAGATGAAGAGAGTCACCTTAAAAATCAGTCTCCAAAAGATTTAATTGCATTTAGGGTGCTTAAACTACTGAGAATTAATTTAGACTTTGATAATATTTCTCTATCTGCTCTTCTATAATCATTAAGCAACAAGAGAACATCCACTACCCCTCCCCAAAAAGAGAGCTGTAGGGGAACAGCCAAATTGCAATGCAGTTTCTAGAAGTAGACTCTGAGGATGATGGAAATGATTACCCCCTCCCAGTACGAAGAAAAGTGTGTGAGGTAAAGGCAGGGGAAGGACCAGCTATGCACCTTATTAACACAGCAAGCTTCCTGGGAAAGGTTCAGGCTACACACATGAGCTTAGCAAAACAAAAACACACTGCATCAGGGAAAGAGGATTCTCAGCCTGAAAGTGAAGTTCAGCCCTGACCCAAGTGGCTGTCCACCAGACACTTCAGCTGAGCATAAATTTACGAAGATCAATTAACAATGTTTTTCTGAAGGAAAATGTGTTCATTTTCTTCTGCCTCTCTTCGACGACCAAAGAAGTCCCTTTTGGAGCTTTAATAGTGGGCTTTCTGCTCCATAAAGAAAACATAAAGATCAGGTTGAAGAAGAAACGGGAGCAAAGAAGTTCTGCCTTTGAATGTGGATTTACCGGCTATTTCCACTGTAGGCATGAGGGGTAAGCTTAGCAAGGACTACAGCCACAAATGGTCTCACGTTTGTAAGAACTACATTATCTATACCATGGAGGAAATGTATCTTCTTTTCTAGCAGAATTTATCAGAGAAAGGTGCAGTCATTTGACTGTCAATCTATGCAAAAAAATGTATTTGTCAGAAACAGTGGAAAAATAGAGTGACTATATCACTTGTACTAACATTTGTGTCTTTTAAATCATGACTTCACAGGTTAAGGACCCTATAGAAAGAGTTTTCAGGTGAGCAAAATGTTCTGCTATTCTTGAAACAGGCATGGCTGAGGAAGAGCTATAAGTAATTGTGACATTACTTTTTTTTCATTTTTTGTTTTGTTCATTCTTTTAATAAAAAATTCTTTAAGAATATACATGTAACTTGTTTGGTAGTTTATGCTAAGTTCAAGCATCACCAAGGACACATTTTCTTTATGTGAGTCATAAAACCTACAATTTCTTTATTTTCAGAGGAACTGACTTCATCCCCCCATTATTGCAAAAATGAGCAATCAGTTTAAAAAACAAGTAATTGCTCAGAACATACAGCTCATTTGTTTTCTGAAATTTTGATTTAGAAGAATTTTACTCCCTCAATTACACAGGCATGATAGTGCATGGCCTGTTAATGTAATGGTTTAATATTTTCAGTTAATTGGGTACAAAATTGCCAGAAAAAGATCTGAAGACAGATTTTACCTCTGCATCATTACCACTATCACCAGTACACACCAGTACACTGCGCTTCCATGTGCGCTTCCACGCTCACCTGTGTATGCTCACAGGTACATGGGATAACATCAGAGTAAGCAAGAATACAGGTGTACAAGATCTCCCAGCCCAAGTTTGAGGCTAGTGCATACTCATGGTTATTTATTAGTTATTACAACACCATATGTTTGCATAACACCTTACAAAATAGATACAGACATAGTCCTTGCCCTGAGGAACTTTAAATGCAAGAGCAGTATGCAGTGTGGGAGAAGTCCAGTGTAATGTAATTTCAATATGATTACACGGTAACTTGGGAGTATGTTGCAAGTTTCTTGAGAGTTAACACAGTAATCTTCAGAAACTGGTGAGATTCACACATTTTTTTTTATACCATACTTTGACTGTGTATTTTGCTTTGCATTTTGGAAAAAAGCTACTTATAGAAATGGTAAGAGTGTAAAAATTGTTTTAAGAATTATTTTTTTCTGATCTTTCTTGCCTGTGAAGTAGGCTTGCTTTATTTATCATGCAAGTACAGGCAATATAGTGAAAGAAAAACTAGGTCTAATACATTTTTAAAAACCTCTAAGGTAACTTTTCTCTGTATTAAGTTGATGCACTATCAGGGTCCAGTATGTGTCAATCTGCCAAGACAGAAATACATTCTTTCCTCCAGAAGGCTGGAAATCACTCCAAAGGGTTTGTTTGGTTTTTTTTTTTTCCTTTTTTGTGTGTTTGTTTTTGTTTGTTTTTAAATTTGGTTTGGGTTGACTGGTTGGCTGGCTGGGTTTTTTTTGTTTGTTTGGGTTTTTTTGGAGGGTTGTTTTTGGGTTTTTTTTTTGTTTCTTGTCATGACTTTTAAGTTATGTACAAATTGTGATAGTTAATTTTCATACTTTATCAGCATATTCCTAGTCTTTTATCTTGTCTTCATTTTTTACTAATCCCATGCTAACTTGATTTATAATTGAGAAAAAAATATTTAGTTTTAAGGGGAGAATGTACGTTGGAGG
>NC_142204.1:48119893-48132393 GCF_049639895.1 Pseudopodoces humilis | reverse complement strand
AATGGAAAATGTATTTGAAAATAAAATTTAGGTTATATAGATACAATTAAATTTCATCTTATATTGAGATCATAAATATCTCACTACACTAATATAATTATTGGTAAGTGTTACAGATACTATATACTCTTGTATTTAATCCATTACTTGAAATTAAGAAACAGTAAATAATATCTGTCAATGTGTCTGTAAAATGATTTGAACTTCATCCATATGGTGTAATTCCAGTGTATTACACTAACATTGAAAATTTGTAAGAAATATCATTATTGTCATGCATAAAAGACAGAAAATTTAGTGGTTCTTTTCACAAGAAACAAACAACATGAGAGCTGCTTTTATATACAGTTTTGAAGCACTTTTAACACAGAATCTTTCCACCGAATTACAGCCTTGACAACTCATATAGATGGACTTTGTCAATGAAACCAGGAGTGTGATTCAACAGTAAGGGCCTGACTGCCAGGTGTGTTAAACATGAATGAAACTGCACCTACAAATGTCCCCACAAATGTGCATTTACACCCCTATACCAGCCCACTTGATTCTGTGATTTCTAACTTTTACCCAAACTACCATAAGTTCACGAGTTATAAAACCACATGCAGGTAATTTTGTTGTGTCTGCACAGTTAGGTATCATTACTGAAAATTATGCCCTATTGATAAACCTGGAAAATCAGGTTTCTACAATCTCTCAAGTAACCTCTATTAAGTGCTATTTTTAGATTGGAAATCATGTGACTTTAGATGTTATACAACCGCTTCACGTCAAATGATAAGCACAGTTGAAATCTCATCAGAATTACCTGTCTCGCCTTGCATTTAGAACTGAAGACTGTCCATTCACTATGGAATGATGAGTTATTGGTGGTGATGCTTTGGAAGTGGTGGAGGAGGTAGTAGAGGAGGAATTGTTAGTAGTGAGGTCTAGCCCTCCATGTTTAATGCCATTGTCTTCCATACTGTGAACTCCAGTCACTTCTTTCCATAACTGCTGAATCTCAGCAGGACTTAAGCCAGCTATAAAATGAAAGAGAGCCCCACTAATATAACAAAATAAAGAGTTTCATATAATGAGCTCAGTGTTATTAATGGATTAATGCCAACAATAAAGCTGATGCTGTTTTACCAGCACAATCAACAAGTAGTAAAACATAAATTCATAAATTCATAAATCTTTAAATTCATAAACATAAAACAAAAAAGAGCTTAAACTTGCTCTCCACTCCACTTGCAGCCTGGAAACGTGTAGTTTCCAGGATTCATCCTAGGTCACAAAAAGCGATGTCTTGTTGAATGTATTCATACATATGTGTTAGGGTTGTCTGGCTCAAGTTTGCATGAAGTCATGGAAACCTACAGTACAATATGCTTCTGACTGAAGTAAAGACTACAAAATACAGGCAAGATAAGGTCTGTGAGCATTCTCTTATCTTGCCACTGAACATGCAGCTAAGATAGGAAACCAGATTTTTAAAGATGAAGAGTTCATCAGAAATATATACATCTTCTGTCACTGCCAGACCTTGTAAGTTTGACATATCACTTTTGAAGAATACTAGATTAAATGCAGAAAAGAATGTAAAGCCCAGAGATCTTGTGATTTCAAAGCCAGGTTCTTCAGCCTGACATGGTTTGTGCCAGAGGTATCTTAAAATCTCTCTTCTGTATTTCATCTCAGCAACCAAAATTAGGTAACACATGGTCATGGTATCTAGATCTGCTGGAATGCAAAACATTCAAAATGATGATGCTATTTGAGTCAAGATATTGTGAGTTTTGTTTTTGGTTTGTTTTTATTTTTTATGAAAGAGCTCACATTTCTGGTCCTGAAAATACTAGAAAGCATCTGTTAATTCAAAATTTTCATTGAGTATATTTTTTTTGGTTAATAAGATATAGTAGAAAGATGTAAAGACTGTTTTTTATTGTTTGGCAAATCTC
Organism: Pseudopodoces humilis; assembly: GCF_049639895.1. NCBI lineage: Eukaryota > Metazoa > Chordata > Aves > Passeriformes > Paridae > Pseudopodoces > Pseudopodoces humilis. The sequence continues at coordinate 48,130,447 of NC_142204.1, read as the reverse complement.
TTTATTAGATAATGTTTTATTTTGGGAACATATAAACTCAGACTACTGAAAGAGATTCAACAAAAAATTATGAAAATCACAGGAAGTTCCTTAATACTTCTCAGTAGCCATCTCACCATGAAGTATTCAAAGTGATTAAAAATAGATTAGTAGTTATTTACAGAAATATTTATTTCTGGAGGAAGTAAGGAAACAAAGTGGGTGGAGGGGACTTTAAATTTTTTTTTTTGAATTATGAAAGCAGCTCATTTTTAGACTACTGCTTGGAGTCCTCCTTTACCTTAGATACCAACACTCATTGGCAAACTCAGCTAAGGGAAAAGTGAAAAAGTCCTAAAACTGTTCTTGAGTTTATTTCATTTTTGTATAGCAAAAACTTAGGTTTTAAGGAAGCAAGCAAAGAAGCCAGGCTCTAATTTATTGCATTAAAGAGATGGGTAACGAGGGTGATGGTAATACTGTCTGTAATTGTTTAATGAAGGTAAGTAATTACTTCTGAGTTCATGAGGGATATTCCAGCAACCCTGCAAAAAACCCACTTTAGTGTTGTAAATAACAGTTACCTGCAAATGTAATCACAAATCAGAATGAAATAATGTATTCATTTATGTGGCATGATATACAAAGTACATAATTTACTTCAAAGTTTTCCTCCCGTTGTTGAAAAAAATAAACTAACTGTACTAAAAAAAAACCAAACTCAAGAATGAAAACATCTGTTTAGGTCATCAGATATCGCAACTTCTAGTGAGAGGAATTTAATTTGAGGTCATCAAACTTTGGGTCCTGAGTGAGCTGAGTAAGGGCTGCCTCAGGAGTTGAGTGAATGTAGGGAAGGCTGGCAGCAGCTGCAGCGATGGTCTCTCTCCCATGGGTCTGGGCATCTGCTGGGCAGCCCCTTCCTCTGCGGGTGGAGCTGTGCCTCCAGGCTGCCTAGCTCACCTAGGGCTTTTTTTTAGGGCAGAACGAAATTTCTCTCTAGGCTCAGGCTGGTTAATTTTATCACTTCTTCAGAGGACCCTGAAATGCTGCCTTTTAGGATGAAAGGATTGTGGGCAGGCACTTAAAAAGTATAAAGTTAATAAGCAAATTTGTAATTAATTGTAAATTATGGCAATTTTGTGGTTTCTGTGTCTTAAAAAGTCCAACTCTCTTTTTACTAGAGGCTTGTGAAATGGCTGACAGACATCTCAGTCTGGATGTAAAAGTAGGGTAAGTTTTAAAGTTTCATAGGCTATGACAACCCTTAAAATACCCTCCCCACAATATATTAAAGGGGAAAGGATCAAAAAGAGGACTAAGAGTGGAATAAAAATTACGGACTATAATAAAAAGGTCAAATACTGATTTCCTATGAAATTTACAAACACCAGTAATTTGGGGATTTTAATATTACTTTCGTTACGCTTTTAACCTCTATCTACTCTATTTTTATGTTTGAATAAATATTTAATAAAACTGTCACTTGTAAAAACCATCCATGCAACTGCTTTTCCTTTTCCAACATGGACCGATCAAGACTTGGAGTTTTGGTGGTTTTTTTGTTTGTTTTGTTTGTTTGGGGTTTTTTCCTGCTGTGATTTACAGTTGTTTGCATTTAACAAGCATCAACGCAGCAGTACCTGGAAGTAGCTCACAGAAAATCACTGGTTTTGGATACAGCATAGTGAAGAACTGGCCACGAAAAAGATGCTAATGTACCTATTGCATCATAATTGTGATACCTGACCATCAAGAAAACATGGGAAACATTTCTGTTCTTTAAAGGCAGAAACTATTCTTGAAGAAAATACTGCTTATATATGAAAACCTCACAGCTGTGCTTGTAAGATACATCTTTTCACATTATCAAATGTAAACCCCTTTGCCAATAATAATTTGTGGTTTATGAGACTCTTTATGACCAATAACTTACAAACACAAATCCCCTGTGTTACTTTCAGTGTTCTAGCCATCCATGTAACTGAGCAAACTGGAGGGATGCATATAAAATATTTGTGTTACACATGTAAATCCTTCCGCATAACTATCTTATACCTCTCACAGCGCAGTAGAAGCAGAAAACCATACTTTTACCACATCTAATGTGTATTACCTTAATTCAGTTCTGAAGGTTTAATTTTAAAATAGAAGAAATAAATACTCGTATGTAATTCATTATTATGAAAAAACAAGGCAAAAGCAAAAAAGAGATTAATTTACTTCAACAATAACAATCCGTATATATTTTAAATATAACATTTTGTAGTTTCTTATTTCTTTGTTATCAATCTTTTCTGTCAAAAGTTCAGTTGGACTTAATTTTTTGAGTAAAACACAATTCTTAAAAAGAAATGTTTACTCTTAGGAACCATTAGAAAGTTTTTTTACCTCAGCTTTTATACTAGAAGTAATACGAGTGTTGCATTAAAATGATGAATACCAATGCAATTGGGTAGGAGTGCTGAGGGAAATCTATGGGGATAGCTTAATGTGAGAGAAAACCTGAGGAATTCCTCTAGCAACAGATGGCACAAGAGGAGATTGCAAAAGGTAAAGCAGTTCAGAGGGAAGTTGTGTTTCATGCTTTTTTTTGACTCTGTACCAAGCCAATTGTACAGAAAGAAACCAGCATTACCAGGCTCTCATCTCCAGGTTTATGAATCAAGTTGTCTCCCCACTGCTATTCTATTTGCTGTAGTAGGATTCATTTTCATTGTAGCTTTTACAGCATTAGATATGCTTGTGTCATAGCTTTTTTACACAACTATTTTACACAATGAAATGAACACATTTATTTGTAATCTCTGATGTTCTGGTCATTTTGGTTTATTTTTTTGTTTGTTTTGGTTTGGGGTTTTTGGGTTTTTTTAAGATCGTTGTCTATATACTGTGTCCTCTGCTTTTGCTCATCTGATTTCTGAAGCTTTGATTTTGCAATAGTTACCTGGTGGAGGAACAAGTTACATGCATAAAGACCAATTAAAAATAATGTTACCTGTCATGAACATAGTCTAAACAATGCTCATTTCAGGACTGGGGTATAAGAGATCAGATTATTGTATAATTTTTATGACAGATACTTAACTCTCTGTGGTAAAACAAACAGAAACACATACCTTACAGGTTATAGGCAGAGTCCCCTAGATGGGAAGACTTTGACCTTATCTTAAAATGTAAGCAGCATTTATCTCCACATTAATTTACGCTTCAATAATGTGTGCCCTATTTTCTTTCAAGTAGTGGAATTTGAGATCATTTTCATCATTGAGAAATCCTGATCAAAGTGACAAAAGGAAATTTTTTTCAAAAAGTCTTTATGGTTATTAGTCAGTCACAGTTCATTACTATTGGAATCACCACCTTCAAAACTTGTTGTTCTATTTAACCTATTTAATACAAAGGAATAGAGAAGAAAATAAATCCTAAGGCTTGTCCCTAAATTCACTTGTCATAAATTGAAGATTCAAAGTGCTTTTTCAATGCCAAACACTTTATTTTCTTAGAAGAAAAAGAAAAGAATGACTTCAGTATCACTGTTGGATGTATTTTATAGCTGTTTGTTTATATTAAATGAAATAACATTCCACTAAATCAGATTTCAGTGATTCCTCAGAGAAAAGCAATGATGCTTGAAGTGCTGCTATTAGAAATTGTTTTCAGCACATAAGCTCAATAAATATGCACCTTCCATCCAGAAAAAACAATAAAAACCTGGTTTTATTTTTCCAAGAGTATTTATCAGTGTCCAGAAAATTTGGTAATGTGAATAATAAAGGACAAAATACACTTAACTGTCATAATGGGAAACTTCTGAAGTTCAGGTGCAAATGGAATGGTTAAAAAGTTGTGAATTTAGAAATATCTCCAATCATATATTACTGAAATACCTTGTGGCAGAGACTGGACAGGAAGAGCAGACTGGCCAGGTGGGATGGAAATGAGTCCCTGACGCTGAAGGTTCAGCAGATGCTGCTGCTGTTGAAGTTGTTGCATCTGGAGGAGCTGCTGCTGGAAGACAAGCTGCTGGGCTGCCAACTGCTGCTGCTGCTGCTGCTACAAAGAGAACAGGGGGAAAAAAAAAGGAAAAGCAAATGCAGCAAAAAATAAAGTGTGCAGTAAAGGCTAGAAAGCCAAAAACATAAAATCAACTTCTTTTTAATCTCAGTTATTAAATAATAATGCTATTTGTAGAATACCCAGGCAGTGAAAGTGTTTGAAATTTTCTATTATATTCATTTAAGATATTAGGTTTTAGGGGAAATGGCAAGATACACTTAATGACACACTAAAGAAAAGGATCAATAAAAAGTATATAACAGCTGTTTCAAATAAAAAAAACCTCAGCTCATGGCAGATGATAACAGATTTATCTATGCTAAATATATAACTTTTTACAGCAGCCTGTGATTTGAAGGCACTCTTGTTTTTCCAATTGACTAAGTTTGGTCTGCAGTGGCCCATGAACATGGTCTCCAGTGATCTATTAGTAAACTGGGATGTAGCCGTCCTTTCACTGGCCTGTTAGCTCCCTCTCTTTTCATGTTGGAATATATTACAAGGAGCATGGCATTCAAGGCAACGAAATGCCCTATTATGGAGCAAAAGTACAGGTTCCGATTTTGTGAGGCATTTCAAGACAAACTTGAGTCTACAAAGACTCAGGAGGGTATGAGAAGGCAGTCACACTTCAGAAAAAAGACAAGCTGCTGTGGAAGACCTTTCCTTTCTAGTTTGGGGAAAAGAGAAACTTCTGATGCGCTCACTGGAAAACAGACTGCATAATGGAGCAAGTCATGTGGATTGCCCAGAGCCTCCGGAGAAATAAGGGAGCAATTTCTATTCCGTAGTTGATGGCTGTCTGAAATTCTATTCACAAATCCAAACAGAAACAAAGCCTCAGGAGGTCACAACTGCTTCCTCGACGTTTGCATAATGGGCAGCTTGAAGACAATGTCTAGGATACCTGCTGATCAATTTAACTACTTCAACATGTTTTGTTTGTATTCTGTTTATATTTGATGCAGTTTGCTGACAAGTGCAAGCTAGGCCTGAGAAACCCACTTGTCAGGTTGATTTATGAGCACATCAAACTGTAACTTTCTACTCGCCACTTCAAACCTACAGTAGCAGTTCATTAATCAGAGGCCTATGACTTTGAAATCTGTGCTCAATCGCTCTTTTTCAGCCATGGACTAAATTTGCATGCTCTCTGAGCTGTGCCACTGAGCAAAGTAAGGCTCCTTCCCCAACACAGATTGCCTGTGAATACAAGATAATCAGTACAGAGTCCACCATACAGTTTGTTCTTTGCACACTCAGATTCATTAGCGAACATTAGACGACAGCAGGACTAGACTGCTCAAATCCTATGTCTCACAAAGGGGAGCAAGAGAATTATACCAGCACTGCTATTAAGCCCAGTAAAAATATAAGAACAAATCTTTGATAGCTGCATCCTCGCAATAGGAAAAGATCTAAACTGGTCTTGTCTTTTCCAAGCTTCTGACAGCTCAGACTAGTGTGCATCAGCAAGGGTCTTAGCTCCTACCTCTTTTGCTTGCTTTCCTGGATGCTGTTGCTGCTGTTGTTGCTGCTGCTGCTGCTGCTGTTGTTGCTGTTGCTGCTGCTGCTGTTGTTGCTGTTGTTGTTGCTGTTGCTGCTGCTGTTGCTGCTGTTGCTGCTGCTGCTGCTGCAAAAGCTGAAGATGTAACTGCTCTTGCTGTTTCTTGTAAAACTCTTGTAGTTGTTGCTGAATAAACCATTTTGACTTTAATAAATAAAGGCAAAAGTTTCAAGTATTATAAATCTCCTAAACTCTTCTAGATTGGCATATGGTAGCGTAGCCATTAAGTATCACCTCATAACAAAAAATGTGATTTGAAGAGGCAGATCTACATACATTTTTTTCCAAGGCGGTTCTGAAATTTTCCAATGCAGATTCCAAAATATCCTAAACAGAAGGGTATAGAAAATCTGTATTCTAAAGGGAATGCAAGAGCCAAATTAACTCCTCAAATAACTATACCTAAGTTCCTTAAATGTCCTATATAACAAATCAGAAGCTGCACTCATCCACTCGCAAGAAACCGACAAGTCACTAAGGCCAAACAAAACTGTCTGCTTCTGAGGGGAAAAAAGTAATTAATCTGTCAATCTGCTTAGCAGGATGCTGGATTCACAACTGAAGGTGAATTGCCTGTAACGATCATGGTACTGGATATTAAAATGTTTAAACATACAGTTCAGTGACTGAGCTATGACTATGACAAACAGACACATCATTTTCTGTATGAAAATTAAGCATGCACCCAAAAATTCACTCTGCGTTACACCAAGGCACTGATCACTGACACTATCAATAATTACTGTATGAATAACAAGTTCACGTACTTTTCAATTAGCTGACAGATTTTGTGCTAAGGAAACAGCAACCTCCTCCTCCTTTTTAGCCTTATCTGGGACAAATTTTTAATATGTAAAAAAACAAAATAAAAAAACCTTTTCTCTTGATGAAACAAGCTGTTAAGTTCAAATTTCATAACCGCATGCCATTTATGTGACTAAAGGGAGCACTACAATGTTATGAATTTTAAAGCAACGATTATCTACAACTCTATTTGCACTTCCTTTGGCAGGTCTACAATTAAAATGTGCCTAAGCGCTTGAAAATTTAAACATCAATTTGTTTGGTATTTGTAATGCATCTGCCACTGCTGCTGTTGCTGGTTTTAATATAATATTGAATGTTTCAAAATGTGATTTCACACTTCTGCAATTAAAAAAAAAATAAATTTGGAGATGGAGAAGTTTCATGTTTATTTTCATTCTTTTTCATGCAATGAGCAAAGAAATATTACAAAATAAGACCCATAAAATCTGGTTGACATTTGTGTGAATGCCCTGTGCTAAGAGTCCAAAGCAGGTAACACACATTACCTGCTGCAACATAACTGCTTGCTGCTGCTGGAGAAGTGCTTGAAGCTGCTGCGGAGACAACACTTGCTGCTGGAGAATCTGCTGCATTTGCTGAGGGGTGATCACCTGGGGAGTCATCATGGCCACTGACACAGGCACCTGCACAGGGAAAGAAAGATATCATCATCAAACACATTTTACTTTGCCTGCACTACAGCAATACATCTCTTTTATTTTGTACCAAAGATGGACCATAATTTTTTACATAGTATTTATCACTGTAAAGTTCCAGTTTCAGTCAGAATCTGTTATTTTAAGGCCACAGTACTGTGGCACTCTATTTCCAGAGGCATCAGTTTCGATCAGACTCAAGCTTTATGTTTCGTATCTCTTATGTATTCCTGCAAGAAATTTAAGCGTTGGCTAGTACAAATGTGTATTTAAAAATAAATGATCACATGGCAGGGCTCTCAACACTTCATAATCAATCATCTTATCAAGTGTCATAATGTTACGAATAGAAAAATCTATTGAGACTGTTTCAAAGGATATGATTAAGGCAGACAGCAAAATAAGTATCTTTAAGCAGTAAATGTTTTCCACAATAAAGACACTTAGCCTAAAAAAAATTTTGCATAAAACATCACTTCAGTAGAAGAAAAACTTTCTTGCTCAGCTAGTCCTTTAAGAAGGTCTGATTTATACAGGAATAAGAACATCATGCACATATCAGAGTACACAGCAAGGACTGCTACCTCAGTCACCTGGTCTCTGCCGAGAGAATTGTTTTCTCAGCATTCCTAACTGGAAAGTGAAAGTTGGGAAACCTTGGCATTAGATTATTAGTTTTTCCACTTAACTGCATTTTTGTATAGGTGCTGTTTTGGACATGGCTTTATTTTCCACTTGTTATACAGTGAGATCAAGCGTCAGCAAATGCATAACCACCCACATATGCACATGTTCTCAGAAATATATGTGTGAGTTGGAAAGACACAGGAAGTATGTTTCCTTGTGTAGGTAGGAGAGAAAAGTTCTATGAAAGAAGCTGGGGTATTGTCCAGTGCTGTGGCAGGCACATTGTGATGTGAGAGCATTGCTCCAGCTACCCGGGACACGGTCAAACAGCTGTCAACAAGCCAGGTTTTCCACCCATGAAAAAGCAGCCACTCGCTTGTCTAGCAAAATTCAAATGTTTTTTCTGCATATAATAGCAAGCTGGCATATAAATACTGCTTTGTGAGATGTATTGGAACACTCCAGTCTTCTGTAAATCAGCAAAAATAATATTATTGTTAATAAATTAAATCATGAGCCAATTTTAGGAGGAAAATATCTTCTAATGTTTCTATTACTTGAATCTATCCCAAAAGACTTTGTATTAATGAAATAGAGGAAAAAAGAAACACAAGTCCACTGAAATTTTCTTTTAGAAGAAATTACCTCATATAATATTACAGAATACCACTTTTCACACAATTCATCATAGCATAAACTATGGTCTTAAAACACTGACTAATTAAGAGTCTGAAAGTAAACATACCAGCCTTTACTAAAAAGTCTGATAATCTTTTAGAAAACATCAAATGAATTTTAAGAATAAAAATTCTGAAGGTTTTACTCTAAAATACAAATGGAAAAGACAAACCAGATTTCCACTCAGAAACTTGGGAGGAATTTAAGCTCATCTATCCCTGTACTCCTTCCATTATCAACAGAATAAAGAAATCCTGAGCAAAGTATATCTGATTTAGTTTAGAGATTTATTTTAACATGAAAGTAAGCCCACACTGTGAATGTGCCTGTCTCTCTCCATGGAGTGCAGACTCACTTTGAGTAGACATTTAAATTTCAGATGACTAATTCTGGTTGTTACACTTTATAACATCTAGTTTTGTAGCACTGTAAACACCACATACAATAATGTTTTAAGTTTAACAAGTACTGAAGACAAGACAAACAGGTTTTCTACAACTTTGGGATGCATGAGCAAAGTATAAAATTCACCAACTAGAGTCATTATTCAATTCCCTCCGAAGCCACCAAGAATTTCCTCTGTTTACTTGAGATCTGAATTTGTCTTGTAACAATTTTATCTCAATGATGCTATTCAACTACCACAGGTCACACAGATAGGAGGAGAAATATAGAGAGGGAAACGGATACTTTCACAATTAAACTATTACCTTTAACCTTTAAACCTGCAAGAACTTTCCTAACACTTGCAGGCTTACTATTATAATATGTACCAAAATATGAATATTTTGATCTAAACTGAGTGAAAATCTACCTAACTCTCTAACTGGCACTGATTTGCACATACTCTGTGCTAAAGACCCCAGCCTGTAAGACATTTAGCAAGACTCATGGTACCACAAGAGTTCTCTGTTCCTCAGTCTGAAATACAGATTCCCCTCCACCAGGTTTATTTTTGTTAGCTTTCATGGTATCTGCTCTGAATCTCCCTAACTGCATACATGCTCTTATAAATGGAAACACACCTGCTTTGCAATACATTCTAACAGATTTTCTGACAAAATTTGTTTTTCCTGTAATATTCAACAGTTCAACTGTATAAGCTAGAGAACTAATATACCTATTTTTCAGGATGACAGAGAGAAAGAAGCATAAAAAAACCTGGCAGTCAGGATCATTAGTAAAAATACAGATTTATGTAGATAATATTGCTTTTATAAGAGTTTTATGTAATGACACATGTGTGTATCATATGTATGTAACATATATTCTTTCCCACAGATAAAGGACAAGGCATTTTGAAAACTGCTTGAAATTTACATTAGCAGAACACATTAAGCAAAGAGATTTCTCTAATTGTCTTTAACTAATATAAATTGGTAGAATTTCACAGCCTTCAGTGATACAGTACAGGCTGTACTTTATTTCTTACAGGCACAGTGCTACTGTGTTATCTGGTTTGGAAGACTATCTGAAACCTGCTATTTTATGGCCAATTATATGCATTAGGTATATTTCTTTTGTTTAATGTCTGTGTTTTCCAAGATTTCCAATCTGATTTTACAAAAATGTAGCAGAAAGGCAATCTCTGACTCTTTTTTTGTAGAAAACTCTCAATGTATCTAGAATCAGTTCAGGTAGAGTCTTGACCCAGTGAAGAGACTGTTCATTTAAGCGGGCCGCAAAGTCCCCAAAATTCCTGGTTAAACCTCTAAGAAAAAACTGAAGTGACAAAGTGAAACATGATTTATAACTGCAACCTATTTGTTGTGTGGCATCCTCAAAGCCATTGAGCTCCTAATTCTGCCACGAAGATGACTGGTATGCAATCCTACAAAACAAAACAGGTGGGACAGCCTCTGAAGAACACCTACATCCTTGGGCTCCATGATGGACCCAGATGGAGGGTCCATTGTGCTTTGAAGTTTCTCATGTTTTTGTTGCAGGCTCTCCCCCATTTTTTGAATTAGCTTATAAATCCTATGTGGTTGTTTGGCACACAAATAAAATTCCAGATGTCGAAACAAACCATTTTGAACATATCTAAATGGCATTTAAGGCAAGAACAAATGTAAATTGCTTTATTACTGCATGTGAATGTACAAACTAAAGAAAAGCTATGACTCAGAATGAAAACATTGATATTGGAAATTAGATAGATGAACATGGATGCAGAAATGA